>NC_092345.1:30239645-30431997 GCF_963676685.1 Mytilus edulis | reverse complement strand
ACTTCCAGGATCCCCAGAAGACCCTCTACATAAAGGTGTTCCTTTAAAGACTGGCCCAATCTAGCTTTGCAGGTTGAGCCAGATCCCCAAACAAACCTTCAGATAAAATGGACTCATCAATTTCCCCCAAGGTCCCTCTATAGAAGGTGCCAGTAAACATTAATTGAGGATGTTAAGATAAACATCAACACAGATGATACGACCTTATCATCACATTACAAACATATCTTAAGTGGGTCAAATCTTCTCCATTAGATTTCTTCCTTATCATTTGAGAAAATCACACTCACAGAAAAGACCACTCAGCTCTTATTTAATTGTCCTTGAAAGATTTCAGTCAAGTTTGGATTTTAACAAGAGCGTTAGCTATTTAAATAACAATAATATTTCATTTTGATACTCCTTTTTTTTTTAAATCAGATTTCTTGCTAGAAGTAAACACACAAGTGCATGGACATTGCTAACTTTGTTGAAGGGCCATACAGTGACATGTACTTGTTAACATTGACATCCTTTTCCCTTTAGTTGTCTCATTGGCAATCATGCAACATCTTTTTAATATACTCTGTAACCTGTCTAATCTGGCACCTGAGTATTCAAACATCCTGCTATATAACAGACATTCCCCATTTCCATTCTCAATTTTACATTTTTTTGGTCCCAAAATATACCTATCCTTGCAGAAAAAAACCCCGTCCGTCTTTTCTGACACCCTGCTTAATCTAATATTTTTTTTCTGACCCCCCCCCCCCCCCCAGTGTGTCTGATAATACAGCTTACACTGTAGTAACTAAGAAGCAACTTTCAATTTACTAATATGTTCTGTATCCAGAATTCCGGCATTTATGTTCCGTATATGACTCTATTTTTTGTAACATCTCTTCAATTCCTGCATTGTTTTGAAAGTATTTTGACCACTATTTCTTGTTATTTCCTCACTGTCTCGTAACGTGGTAAGTTTTTTTATATTGATAATATTGTCTAACATATTTTATTCTACCCCTGTAAATGATTTTTTATTTGATATTCCTATTGTAAAGTTAAATTTTTGAGTTGTGAGATGTGTATGAAACTCCTGGCAAATTGTAAATCTATGGAACGCCATTCGTGACATTTATGTATTTGTCACTTCTTTTGGTATGTATGGCACGCCATTCGGGACACTTTTGATCAATATTTTATTTTTTGTCATTTTCATTGTAATTTTGAGCAGAGAAACATTTTATGAATGCTTTTATGATGTTTTGATCAGATTGTAAAGGTTGTTTATTTTTTCTTTTCAGTTTTTACCTTACACTAGAATGATGCACTACGCACCCATTATGTGATGTCTTGTTGGTGCCTTATATGAATAAAGTTGTGCAAATAAAATTCTTGTTGGTTATCTGGTTGTTTATCCTAGAAACAGCACATAATATTTCCAGCATCTAAATACATAAAAATGTAACTGGCTAGACTGACCACTTTGGCACTTAAAAATCTCCACTTTTAAAGGATCAACTGCAGATAAAAAGGGATATCACAAAGAGTTGCTTTATATCACAGGAAATGACTTTAATCTTATTAAATGCACTTTTCTACATTTCCCCCAAAAAAAAAATTTTTGGCATATTACATTCATATCTTATTTGGATGAGTACTCCAAACCTATTGAACTGGAATATACATCAATCCAATAAATTCAAGTACCAGTATACAGATTTTTGTTGTAGGAGAGAGTAACATGGTGAAAATTAAAATGGCAATACCTCATGCCTCCTTAATGTGTAATATTTGTCACTGTACTACAATAGGGGCAGGGAAAAAACATGCTCTAGTGTAATAAACACAGTAAAAATTTGTAATGAATATCAAATAAGGAAAGAAATACTCCAGAATATGCATGTAATATTTTCCACTGGACATTCAGCAAAACCACAATCTGTTTATACAGATAAATGAAAATATCTTTATAAAACCCAATACACAATGATTTCTTACAATGGTATAATTACATCCTTATCAATAAGCAAATAGAAAGAGGGCTAAGTCATATGATCAAACAAGTCTGGTGTGAAATGAAACTTTTTTGTACCTCTCCACCCCTTATCAGGAACATACAATGTCCCGATGAAGTTACATATATTTTACTATAAATAGAATTATAGGTAATTATACAAAATTCTACTTAAGTAGTTCTTATTGACATCTTCCTTGTTGAATTTAAATGTAAACAACAACAAATCCTGAACTCAATCTCTCAAATATAATCACTACAATTTTATTTAAATGCTTCTGTTAGAGCTAATTTCCTAATGCTTGTAGAGTAAAACTTTGGTTGGCTTGCTTGCTTTGTTACTCAAGCTTTGTAGTAAAGATTGACATCTTCAAACAATATATACATTAAGGTATAATTAAATCTGTACACAATATTTAAATTTAATCGGAAGTTATTCCAATTACAATTGTATAATAAATTAATTAACAAACAATGCAAGCAAGCTTCCCAATGTCTTGCACTACATGCATTAGGAAATTAGCTCTATGAAGTATCAAAAAAAGGATTTTCTCATATATGCAAAACATACTATGTGAAACAGCACCACAGTCAGAAACCCTTTATTGATCCGATTTTCGGATTAAACAATGCATAAACATGATTAAATATTGAATACAGATTATAAGGAAAACAAAAGAAGCTCTACCAAAACAACTTTATACAAAACTCAATTCATATAATCAATACCGTGTATATTTCATATCAAAATGTCCATTTCTGACAAAGAACAGAATAAAATACTGATATTGATCTCCAAGTCATTTTACTGCCGACTAAGCAAATATGAAACAAGTACTCAATTTCTCCATTTCAAACATTTATCAAGATGCTGTAACTGGGATTGTTCATTTAACGATTTTCCAACTGAATCTAACAAAATTTGCATTTTAGTATTCTGCAAGAGAGCTTTTTCGTCTGTTTTGGCTAGATCAATTCTTAATTTAACTAAAGTACTTGAACTCATTTATCAATAACAAAATATGTGTACATCCAGTGTTTTTGATCAAGAAAGCTCAACTGTACATTGCATAATAAGATTGTTTGCCTTTCTATATCAATATGTCTTTATTAGGTACAAGTAAAAAAATGTAATATGGCTATAATTTAAGGATATATCTACAGAAAGAATATACTGTCTATATATAGATATTCATAAAATGTCATAAATACATGTAAATAGTTATTTGATATTGTCCTTTTTTACTGGAATTTGCCAGGTTAGAATTTGTTCCAATTACATACATTCATTTACCGGAACATAATAACAATAGGATATCCGACTCATCTGATACTTTAAAAGTGAAATATTCAAGTCTCTTTGCAGAGGCAATCAACATATGTTACAAATGATCAGAAAAAGAGTTAATATTGCTCTAATTTAAAACATCTTATTATTTGGACAAAAATATGTGAAGCAAAACTAAAGAAATTCTGGTAGCTTTGACAAACTAAGGCTATAAGATTGGTCTGCAGTGTAATAATAGAAAAGCAAGGTTGGAGAATAGCTTTCTATAAAAACAGATTTTAAACTACATTGTGTGTTATAGGAATAAATAAGTTAAAAACAAAATGGCTAAAGACATCAATTTTTCAGAATCAGAATTTGTGTCCAAATATAATTCCAATTGAAGTTATATTTCATAAGGCATTACCATGAACTTGTAAATTATTGCCACCAGGTTTCGTTCAAATTCTCCTTGTATCTTCTGGCAACAAACATTTGGATAGATTTGGAATTTTTGACAGGTGTTACATATGCATCTTAGATAAGAGATAATCTTTGCCAGATATATTACCTGTATTATACATTAAAAATTTGGGTTGAAATTGGAAATAAAATCTTATGTTGATTTATAATTTTATACCTAAGTTATACTGTGAAATATTCTATGCAAGTGTAGGGCTGGCTAACACAAACATAATGTGATAGAAGTCTCTGAAGACTTTAAAAACCTGTGGATCCAGGAATTAGAAAAAAAGGGGGAGGTGTGTGTGCCATCAATGGCAATGTTAGTCTATACATTAACTTTATATAGAGCTCTATAAGGATGGGAACACTTAAAGGGGCATCCCCAAAAATTCTACCTCTGAAATATCTAGCATAACACGTACACTTGCAGAAAGGTGTTGAACACTCATGTAGCAGTGGTGGATCCAGGGGGGGTTCCGGGGGTTGAAACCCCCCCCTTTTTTGGCCGATCAATACATTTGAATGGGAGCATATAGTTGGAACCCCCCTTTACTCTGGGTTGGGAACCCCCCTTTTTAAAATGGGTGGATCCGCCACTGTGTAGGAGGAAAAGTTGTCTACATAAATGGTATAATAATAGAGTGTATCTAGTTTTATATATATAATTAAGATATCTATATAATTAAGTAAATCTGGCATCTGCTATTCTGGACAGAATGACAACATAATCCATCAAGGATATCATTCATTAAAGTCATCACAAAACATTCATACAGTCTAAAGACAGATACTTTTTTTCCATTACCTTAATTCAAAAATTCCATCAATGTAAGCTTTACAAACCTTGATGAATTGTTAGCCACTAAAAGAGAGAAGCAATATATAGCAGCTATATGTGAGTGAGTAACCTACCTTTACAAATACTGATTGTCTATCAGGTTTAATTTGCTTAAGTGGGGAGGAAAGTCGTGAAGAACTCTGAAATATAACTCTAAATATTCATACTATTTTCTATTATTACATTTTGATATCTCTAGCCCACATTTTTCCCATAAGACCAAGGAAGAGGTGTGGTCTGTATTTACAAAAAATAAAGCATTTTTATATACATGTATACATGTATCAACAAATTTGTTTGATATAAATAAACCCCAAGAGATTTAATGTTATAAAAAAACACATCATAGATACCACGAATACAATTTTGTACACCTGATCCTTGTTTCTTCTACAAAAGACTCATCAGCTAAAATAAGATGCAAAATACAACAACATGAACAAAGCTGAAGAGCATTGAGGAATCAGCCAAATGCAGATAAGGTTGTACAAGCACGTAATCATGAAAGAATCCCTGTTTTTTTTTTTATCTACACGTTGTAGGTCATAATTCCTATAAATTTCTTGGAATGAACATTTTACTGAAGATTTAGAATGTCCTTGGCGCCATATACATCCTGCATTTGAGCAAACTTTTCTCAGTGTTCACTGGATTTTGTGTTAATTGGTTTAAAAGACTGACTACAGATATCCACAGCACAACTTGACAAGGTCAGGGGTGAACTATTTCTTTTAACATAAATTTTCTTCTTAAAAAATGACTTAACTGACAAATCTTTACATTAATTGACAACATAGGTGCCTTAAGAATTTGGAAATCACAAATCTTTTAATTTAAAACGTAATTGAATTCATGTAAAGATATAATTCCAAGTGTTTTCCATCCCTAATAAAGATTATTTTCTTTTAACTTTTTCATGCACCATTTATAGTCTAAGATTGCACCAATGTCCAAGGCTTTTTGGGGAGCAGGGCAATTTTATCTCTGACTACAGATACATCTTTTTTAACCTAAATAATAATCTTGTATTCCTTCTTAAATATCATTAATTTATACAAATATATTTGATAGACATGCATAAATTATATATGGTCTCTGAGAAGATATTGTTTGTATAAGAAAATCAGGCTGAAAAAGAATTCCTGTAGTAATGTTTCAACTTTTGCTCATTGTTGGAAGCCTCTATGACCTATAGATGAAGAACAGCATTGGAAGCTCTTTACCTTGGCTTCAAGTTTGTCTAGTGCTTCATAAATCTATATAATATATCCCTTTTTTTCATTTAAGAGTAAAGAAAATAAAATACCCCCTCACCACAGCTACCTCACCACTTGCCAAGTTAGGAAAATGTGACAGAGTCAAACATGGATTTTTTGGGGCATTTTTTTTTCTGTACAATTCAGCTATAGGCTCATAGTTTTCTTGAATAACAGAGAGAAGAAGAAGAAGAATGTAAAAAAAAGCTTTCTATATAATCATATAAATATTTTCTTCAAACAGAAACACACAGAGAACTATATAACAGACTGGCAAAGATTGTTTGACACACACAGAGAACTATATAACAGATTGGCAAGATTTTTTGACACACACAGAACTATATGACAGACTGGCAAAGATTGTTTGACACACAGAACTATATACAAGAATGGCAAGGATTGTTTGACACACACAGAACTATATAACAGACTGGCAAAGATTGCTTGACACACACAGAACTATATGACAGACTGGCAAGATTGTTTGACACACAAAGAACTATATAACAGACTAGAAAAGATTGTTTGACACACACAGAACTATATACCAGAATGGCAAAGATTGTTTGGCACACACAGAACTATATTACAGACTGGCAAAGATTGCTTGACACACACAGAACTATATAACAGACTGGCAAAGATTGTTTAGCACACAGAGAACTATATAACAGACTGGCAAAGATTGTTTGACACACACAGAACTATATAACAGACTGGCAAAGATTGTTTGACACACACAGAACTATATATTACAGACTGGCAAAGATTATTTGACACACACAGAACTATATAACAGACTGGCAAAGATTATTTGACACACACAGAACTATATACTGAAACCGAAATTTTACTGCAATTTGATTGAGAGAATAAAGAATTCATGTACATGTAACATGCAAAATACATGTAGTATCAGACAAATAAAGATATTCTGAGGAAAGAATTATCCACTTCACTCAGTTGTCTCCTATATATGGGACAAAGACCATATGAAGCAGAGTCTATACATTTTGGCCTACCTTTATAAAGATTGAATGTCTAGTATATTTTACTGGGGAGGAGTGTCGGGTAGTAACCTGAAACATACATATATTGTTATAACGATGACAACTTTTTCATTTACAACCAATTTAAATCATTTTGTATTGGACATTCCTGCATCTTCATCACAGTGAGTCAACAGCAGTTCAGACTGCAATTTGTCAACTGCTTTATTAAATAATGATTTAGGAAATATGAATTGACATTATAAATGACAATGACTGGTATAAAATTACAATTGAGTATTAGACAGCCACACACTTAAGGTCCTGAATCACAAGTTGATTACATTTAGTTTACGTCAGGAGGAAGTCAATCTATGTTTTAATCTTTATGTGTGTCCATAAACAAGGATTTACTTGTTTATTATATACAGAAAAAAAAAATAGAGGGGAAATTTTTTCATTTTTTTTTTATACTTGTAATTCAGGACCTAATGTGTTGTGTTATACAAAATGTGTTTAATTTAAGCAGTATGTCATAATTATACTTTTATTGATAATGATTATGAGGGTGACTCAATTAGGATTCACTGATCTACATTAAGGCCAAAAACATTGAAGAATATTTCCTATACAAAAATGACCCAAATTAGAAATTTGTATCCATATCTGTCATTATTTTGAACTTTAATTAATCATGCAGCTTTTTCTCAATTATAAGTTATAACATGCTTATATGTTCAAGTTTTCAAGATTCTTATGTGCCCTATGTTTTAAAATAAATTTGCTTTAATTTAATTTTTACTGTAGGTCATGTACATGTAGGTTTAAAATTCATATCATATTCAAAATAATGCCATGATTTAAACCTATCAGACTCAATCTGCAACTGGATATTGTATCAGTATATCATATATAAAAGACTGCCATGATTCAAACCTATCTGCAAAACAAGAGTGTAAGCAAATTGTACAAACTGCTAAGAAATAGCAAGCTTTTTTGAAAAGCTATTACTTCTATACAATTTTCCTTCAGAACCCCCTTAAACATCATTAAACTAAATCCATCCCCTTTGGATGCCTCTGAGACATAAAACAATTGACATGCTAATCAATTTCTTGTCAGATCTGACTCAGCATTACCATTGTTTACAGCTGGTAGTGACATAACAGTAATCAGTGGTATCTACAAGTATAATATCCCTTTCTTAATGTGATCAGCAACATCCTTATAACACTTAAAAACATCCATGATAACTTATCAGACCTCCCCTTAACCTTTACTAACACACCAAATTGGTTTGATTTTCTTATTCATAATGCCTACATATGAAATAAATTCATGGGCTTATCAAAAACAATTGCAAGAGGTCATAGAAAGAAGGAGAAAGATCAGTAATACTTTCACTGTTTTTAAGTCAGTATAAATTAAATATATGGGTACTCTTATTGTTCATACACTTGGTCGAAATTGTTTAAATAAACAAATGTGTACAGGTGCAGGAGTTTCTCACTACATTTAAGACCCATTGGTGATCTTCGGCTGTTATCTGCTCTATGGTCGGTTGTTGTCGCTTTGACACATTCCCCATTTCCTTTCTCAATTTTAGAATAATTCAGTCCTTCCCTTATCCTACATGTCCTACTTGCAAGGTATAGTCATCAAAGAGCAGCAAATATAGAGACTGAATTCTTAGGGTTACAGTTGTTGAGAATTTTTTTAACCATTCATGTTTTGAACAATTTCCCAGAATGCATTAGATTTGGAAAGGGTAATTTCTTTCATGTAAGTCAGATAATATTAATAAGGTTTTTTTTTTTTATACCTTTCATTCAAATTAATTTTTTTATACCTTTCCCTACAAATTAAATAAAAACATAACATTGCTTTCCTCCTGATAAAAAGTGTTGGTTAACCAAAATCAGGCTGTGATACAGATGAGACAAACTACTAACAATATAACTGAATTACTTAGTACCAGGCATATCATGGTACAACATTACAAGTGGACTATTAACCAGTCGATTATTAGTATTACACATATATATAGATGGACAGATTTCATCATACTGTTTCATTCATCACACTCACGGTGACTAAATACTACAGGACCTGTTTGGTGGAACCTTGAAAAATAAACATCTTTTCAAACTGTGATTAATTATTCTTCAAATGCTCTTTAGGTCAAGTTCCGGCCATATCAAACAAATTAGGTCCCTTGTTGTGAAAATGGATTAACCGACTTTCAAATACTGTTACAAGTAATTCGTTATTATTTGTGGGGTACTTTCTTATCCTGTTATTCACAGGTATAGATTTGGATGACCCACAATTTCTTGGGATTAACACTCGGCTCATGTAAAACAACAAAACCGAACATCACAAACTAAATGAACTATACACAACAAAAAATAAATGAATTCTACCAGTAATCTATCATAATGTTTCATTTCCACATCAACTTAAAAGATTTTATCATAACAAGGATCAAGTTTGGTCCCTCTTACTCTTTTCACCAAAAAAAATCCTACGAAATGAATACCCTCTCAGTACAACTTACAATCAATTCAATTGTAAATTTTTTGTGAATAAAGCCACTGGGTCATTTTTACCTTGACAAAAAACATTTTTTATCTCCCTATTTGTTCTGTTGTTTATTTATATATCTTAAACTACTAAAAATAGCCTATCTTAACTTCATGCTCCCATGTTTTGTTTATCTTTATTGATATGCACTAAAACCCTCTACAAAGATCTTCATCCTCTTAGAGATGAAAGTTTTAATTCTTTCAAAGCTAAAAACTCCATTTGATCTGTATCTTATAGACAACCTACACCTCCTTTAGACTTACTACCATAGCCTGGGGATTCTCCCAACTCAGATAAGACAGAGAACCAGTAATAAAAACCCTACCTTTATTTCTTTTTTCTTCTTTCTATCTAGGGTATTAAATTTCCCTTTTTTAGTAAAAGTATGCATGTTTCCGTAGTTAATATTCCAGTCACAAAAATTCATCCATCCCAAGAACAGATCCAATTATTGATCAAGACTATTTTGATATCCATTTGCACAAGAAAAATCTAAATTATTATGCCATATCACTTAATACAGTGGATGATTCACTTTCAATACACGTTCTGCTAACATACATTTTAAATACACCAATAATAATAAAGTTATATAGAATCTTCAGTACTTCAAAGTGTCTCTGACCAAAATAAAGAACAAAATCATCGATACTTGATAGTGGTTTGTAATAACTGACAACTATTAGTCATAATTAGTTATTTGCAATATTCCCTAGAAAATATTGGTAAACACTGCTACATTAGTCATACAATTATTCCTAAGGTCTCAATTTTCTGAGGTTTCTTTTCTCAAATCAGCTGTCAGATATTTCAATAGGTCTCAAATTTCTAAGATTTTAAGAGATCCTTTGTCCCAAGAAAATTGACAGCTCTTTTATTCTTTTACTTGTCAAATTTAAAAACAATCCAAATTACAAATCCAAAAAAAAAAAATTTCCATCAATTTCCTGAACTATTTATTGAAGAATTTTGTTTTATTGAGAAATATTACAAAAGACAAATACTGCTGGCTATCTTCATCTTTGAATAATTATTTTTCTCATTTTCACACTCATGACATCAAAAATTGTATATCTCTATCCAACAGATAACACACATGTATACCAAAATCCTTATCAAAATCTGTCAATGTAATTTAGTTTAGTAATCCAACATCCAAAAGTCTTGAGGGTCGGTACCCAAATGACCAAAGAAATATCTAAAGTTGCTCCAAAACAAATACACAGAAAAATCTTATCAGTGATAATTACTTCTAAGCAGAGAGATTATTATCTCATGCTCATTTCTCCAAAGTTTGGGTTTCACTTATCAAGAAATGATCACTATAAATAGTTCAATACACAGACGCTGTACAACACTGATTCACTACTTCTTGTCCCATTTCCTACATGTAACAATGTTACTTTCTCCATGGTAATAAACAATCATGCACTTCCTTTGTCAACTGTTACAAGTGGCTATCGTTAAGGCCATAACTATTGTATGTTGGGGAGAGACAAAAAAAGTCTTTAAGAAAATTTAAAGAACTTGTACATGTACAATCATTCTTTTTATATTAATGGTCGTTGTCTCTCATCTTAGCAACATTTAATAGTAGACATATAACAGCTACTATCTTTCAATAAGTGTTAAACTATACAAGTAGGTGTACTTAAAAATGTATAAAAATTTCAATACCAATTCAAAAGAATTTTGATTAAAAACAGTCAAATAAAATTGACAAAATAAATTTTTCAATCTTAACAGGTCAATTCAAGATTTTTTTATTTGAAAAATTACAATTTTAGACACTTTTAAGATATATATAATCAATTTTCACCCTTTTACTTTAGAAGATATTTTGTGTGGCCTTAAATTGTATATTTCACATACACAATTTACATCGACATCTACATAATGTTTGCCATGGATTTTTACATCAAATTGGTATGAAATATATCTATAATTTCTTGTTATATGGTGAATGATACATGTATCTGTCACTTGGCTGTCAATAAGAGTGATTAGCCTGTCTGACCTACAACATAACACCCAAAATAATCACATATACTTTAATACCAGCTAGGAATGGCAACATAGCAAGCTGGTGTGCTGGTAGATTTGTTTTCATAAAAAAGATTCTTCATCATAAACAATCTTTTCTCTTTCCTGTCTTGTCTATAAACAAAAGAGGGAGGGGCAGGATACAGACCTCAGTTCAAGGCCAACAAAAAAGTTATTTGTTTTATAGGTGTTGGATACATTACAA
Source organism: Mytilus edulis (assembly GCF_963676685.1). Lineage (NCBI taxonomy): Eukaryota > Metazoa > Mollusca > Bivalvia > Mytilida > Mytilidae > Mytilus > Mytilus edulis. Next base: position 30,420,349 of record NC_092345.1, on the reverse strand, counting down.
AATGTTGGTTTCTTATATTTTTAGGGATTTATCATTATTTTTTTAACTGCTTAACATTTGTCTAGATTTCGCGGAATTATTTGTCTTGAGCTTGACATGACTTAACCCTATGTTAATGGTTGAATACAGCATGCAGACTTCCTATACTTCATTTTTAACATTTTAATGCTATTGTTTTTAGAGACAAGATTTTTACTAATTAAATGCAACTTGCAGAAGGGTACATTCCATTTCTCTATAAATAGCAGTTTGAGCAACAATGCAAAACAAAAACGCAGTGTCTTGTCAAGAGACAAAGACAAAAGGAATCATTTATACTGTATTTAGAGGTATCAAGTTATTTTTAAACATCATTTTTAATGCACTCCCAAATTATATCTATTGAAAAATTATCACATCGTCACAACTTAACAGTATAGAGGGGAAGAAATCTTTTAATATCCCCCAAAGTCCAATTCATAAGAGAATGATTTTTTTTTCTTATTATCAAATTAAAACCATGATAAAGACAACAATACCCATCAATTACCGCATGGTTAGAGTTTATTCTGGTAGACAGGTTTCTTCAACAAATTTTTAAAATTAATATAAGAGCAACTTGCTTAAGTGAAATAAATTTTACATAACATTAATCCTAAATTTTATCAATCTATCAGAAATTTTATTATAAAACTCCTCAAGCAAAAAAAATAGGTTCCTATTTAATACATATGATACAGTCAAGAGTACTGAAAGTTGCATTAAACACCAAAAATCAATCATGATAAAGTTGTGCACTGAGTAGCAGTAATACATTGTAGATGAAATTTACCTAACTTCACCCTTCTATATTTAAACATTTGTTTCATAGTTTTCAAATTCACAAGAAATTTCCAATTCAAAAAATTAATTACGCAGCACTGATACTTTAAATAATAATTCTGCGAAATGTTTACATTTAAATAAGGACTACTGTTTACATGCATATCTATTTCCTTCTTCCTTTATTAACACGACTACTTGTTCCTAATGATCACTTCAGATTGTAGGAGGAATGTAGTAGGATATATAATCATAATCTTCTTCCTGTTTATTTATCGTAAAAATAATATCGGTAAATAAAACAAACACCCTTCCTACACTCAATTTCAGTACAAAATTTCATCAGGACAGATTTTAACAAGAAAACAAATCGAAGACAAAAAAGAGGTTGTTTCATGTATTGGGTTGCTGTCTATTGATGAAGACTGTATTTAGACTTTTTGTTTCATGCATTGGGTTGCTGTCTATTGATGAAGACTGTATTTTGACTTGTTGTTTCATGTATTGGGTTGCTGTCGCATCTGATTTTAATCATAAGTATTTCTTAACACTCTTGTATTACCTCTGGATAATTTACAAATACCCCAGGGAAAATCATCCTCCTACCTTTTTTTCAATTTCTGCATGTTAATCAACAGATATATAGCTATATCCATTTGTGTATCACCAAAACTTCAGCTGCAAGGCAGTCTGGGCTGGCAAACGCTCAAATGTTGTAAGTGGTTGATTGAAAAAATTTACATTAGATGCCAAAGTCTAAGTCTGATTAATCTAAGGCCACTAAAATAATTTTAGTGTTAAAAATGTGTGTTTTAAAACTTAAAGAAAAAGGAATTTTTTTAAATCAATCCCCTTGACTCAGGTAATTTTCACATTCAAAGGGAGATAACTCTATCTAAGATTGATGTTCATAACTTCATATTGCTTCATTCATGGTTACAAGAGCGCAATTATTCGTAATGCATTTTCCATAGGGTACAACTAGTGTTCCATATTTTTTTTCTCGAAGACTACACAAACTAGGGAAAAACGGGTAGCAGTTCCTGTTACTATCTATTTTTTTCGCTTAATGAAAAAGGCATATTTTTAATGGCTCTAACGTGCAGAAATGGAAGATATTTTCTATACTTCAAAAAATGTGAATATGATTTTCGGCAATTTTTAAACCTAATTGGATAAGCTTTCGATTAAATGTAATTCCAATCCTGTATCAAACAATCAGAAGCTGTATAGGATTCTATTCTGAGTACCATCTTGGGGTAAAAAACTTGCCGTAAAATGTACAAATAATTGTGCTCTTGTAACCTCATAGCATAAAGTTGAAGAATAAGACAAAATTTGATAAAGTTATGATTAAGATCGAAACTAAAAGCTGTAATGTAAGTAAGATTAATAAATCACTGAAACATGAAAATTATGTTAACTTTTTACAGACAGTACTTTTATATTTAACAGTATGTGCATTGATAACCTTTCACCTTTAATCAGTGTAGTGTATCAAATTGCAGATGCATTTTTTTCTTATTTATACCTGATTGTGTCCTTTAAAAGTCAGAAATCTACTAGACCTATAATTTTCAGGTGTTAGCAGATGACATGATCAAACCTTATTCATAACTTCTTGCAAATTGCTAGGAAAATGACATTTCAAAACAGTGTTTTAAAAACTTGATACTTTGTTGTATTTTGTATTCAGCTTTTTTTCTTTAAGCAGCTATCATTTTAAGTCACTTTAATCAAAGTTTTGGATCTTTCATCCAACACCCAGACAAACAAATGTTAGTTGAGATACCTTTGAACTAAAAAAGGTATCTTAAGCTAATTTAGCATTTTTAGAGAGTAAAATGTTTCTACTTAAAGAATCAAGGGATTTTCATTTTCTTTTGTCTATAAAAAAAACGATGTAACATGAGCAACAGACCTAGTTCCACAAACAGGAACAAGCATGTGTCTTACATGTCAGATATCAACAACTCATTTTAATTGCATTGGTACAGTAATAATCACCGTCAATGTACTTGTATACTGAAAAGAGTGTAGCTGAGTAGTACAGTCTAGTACATGTAGTACAGTGTAGTACATGTAGTACAGTGTAGTACATGTAGTACAGTCTAGTACATGTAGTACTGTCAAATTTTTACGTGAACACATTTTGGCCTGATATTTTTGTATTTCAAATTCTATCAAAAACAGGGACTACTCGTTACAAGCTGGTGCTAGTTTAATGGAAGGTACCTGTTAGACCATGTTTTACTGTTTTATTAACTTTTAATATTGATTACCAAACTTAAGACCCTTCATATGAAGAACTTAGCCAATTAATAATGAAATGCAACCCTCTTCTGAATAAAATATTGAACTTCATGTTTACCTCTTGGTAAGTTTGAACCATCTCAGTATTCTTTCCCTTTAGAAAACAATATCATAAGTTCAACTTTCTGCTAGGTCAAGCCAAACTTTTTTAAATTGGCATAATGCTGATTCTCTTCTTAGCACAAAGCTTTTAGAAGTTAGAGCAAAGACTTGTAAGCAAGGAGTCAAAATAATAAGTCAGTGTAGGGACATGTCTTCTTGGAAATTGATACCTAACATGCCTTATGAGTTAGCAAAGAGTCAGAATAAACTGTCAGGGTCTAACATAAGATTTCCGGTATGAAAAATACAATGCACCAGAAGTCTGGACAATACATTATGGTTGACTGGATAGACAAGGTCCTTAAAAGTCTTGAGGTCTGGCATACACAAAACCAAAATATATTTGACCAATGTGACAAAGTCTCAAGTAACTAGCTCATTTTAAATGTACATGTATTAAGGGGTGGATCCAGGAACTTTTAAATGGGGGGTTCCAACTATATGTCCTCATTCAAATGCATTGATTGTCCAAAAAAAGGGGGGAGGTTCCAACTCCTGAACCCTCCGTCTGTTTCCGCCACTGTATCATGAGAATTCATATTAGTGTAATTTCAGTAACAAATTGTAGACTGACAGAAATTAATCATTGTAGTTTTGACATTTAACTTCAGAGTCAGTGAAAGTACATTTTAATTCATCATAATCATAATAACAATATATTTTCTCCTGCGGAAGGAATAGATTTTAGATTAGGAATTCCAAGGACAATTTCCACAACAAAAACTTAATTTGAAAGTATTTTCAATATGTAGAAAGTCATTTACAACTTTACAAAACATGTTCAACTCGTATAGGACAAACAGCCATGCTTTTTTGTCATGTTAAAAAGCAAAAAAACAGAAACAAAGAAATGTTACCTTATAATCCATTATCAGTTATTCTATTTAAAAAAATTGTTGTTGACGTTTCCTTTTATTGTGTATAACCCGTTACAAGTACTTCCTTAAGCCTCAGAATCAATATCCTATCTAAGTTAGGTAACATGTGTGCATCCATTAACATTTTTATTTAATACTAAATTTTATTACTTTTTTCACGATTGAGTAAGTTCATGTAAGTGTGTATGTTTTCACTTTTATAGGTAACAATAGCAATCATTTTCAATCAGGTATAAATATTGTATTTGAGTGTAAATCTAAAAATAAACTTTTAGCATGTTTAGTGATTTACATGCAATAATTTTAACTTTTTTTAAATTTAAGAGTATGAATGATCAGAAGATTTCTTAAGACTTAACTTAGGACTGAGTTTGTCTGATGAAAAATGCTTCCTTTTCTATGGACAAATAGACTTTTAACACACGAGTTTTTAAAGGTTTTATGGACCTCAGTTGTATTTGGTCCAATCAGTGTTTTAGCAGACTTTAAATTATGAATTTCACAATGGTCATTTGGTCCAGTAATTGATGAAATTTTACTGGCCCAAACCATTTATTACTGGATATTGCCACATGTCTGACAGACCTTGGGAATAACTACCTTGTGACAATTTGAAAATTTTGTTAACTTGTTAATCAAATTTAAATTTTGCATCAAAGTTTTTGGTAACCTGACATGACATGTAATAAATATTGCCCATATCATTGAAAGAAAAATAAACCAATTATTTGATGTTGTTGTCAAAGAAGAAAAAAAAACAAATTTACCTAAGTTATTCTTTTACCTTTTTAAAATACATGTAGCTTGTTGTCATGACAATTCAATCTTTTATTTAAGTAATAATTAGGCATATTTTCAAAAACTAAATTATTTCTATGACAACTTACCCCTTCTTCTTTTGAAACACTATTGTTTCGGCTATTTTGTCGACTACTAGTGCGACTATTGCTGCGACTGTACTCCCGGATTTCTGTCATGGAATGGTCTGCTGCTGAAGAGGATGGCCTTCTCTTTAATTTGTTCTTGACATCATCCCTGAAAGATTTGGCCTTCTTTAGCATCTTAGACCCAGAAGTCTTTTCTGAAATGAAAACAGAACTTTCAAATTTCATCACTCTTCATTCATAATATAAACAAATAGTTTTTAAAGATACACTTTGTACCATAGGAAAATGTACTTTGCACTAAACATGTATATTGTATAATTATGTATGTATATAGTTTATAACACAAAACTGGTATCTAGGCAGAATTTCAAAAATAGCCTATTTTCTAAAATCAACAAAGCATATGCAGAAGCAAATTGGACATGAGTATATTTTTCCACCATTTTTTCTTGAAGTTTTAAATTTTTTATGGCATTGATTTTGTATATAATTTGTTTGGTGGTGGTATGGGTCATCAATGAGGAGAATATATTTCACGGATTTCATTTCAACTGCCCTTATACAATTAAATCACAATGCAAGAAAATTTCAACATTTTCTAAACTTGATACATGTAAGTCTTGCGAAACATTATAAGTAGAAACAGAAAAAAGTCCATGGTTTGATATGGAATCTCAAAATCTAAAAAAAAATTTAAAAAGTCAGGTGAACAACTTCACTTCTAGTCCTGTACAGAACTTGATCAGTTCTGGTTGAAAAAGGTCAAGCAATGTTCATGGAGTTAAAGAAGCACATATTATGATGTGGAAGGAGCAGACAACAGAAGTAATCTTTATTGTGTCTTCCCAGATGGGTGCACTAATGTCAGGTAACATAAAATTAGGTAGAAAGACAAAATATTTCAGCCCTAGAAACAGTTTTTTTGCTAATTTTCATTGACTTTTTTTTGGTCCATACATCTATCTTTAAAACTATTAGTGTCAACAATGATACAGAAAGGAAAGAACAATGGGGTATCCATCCATGAGTGACATAAAATTGGTACATCCCTTTTCCTGCTTTTGTTCATCACAAAAGTCACAATGAGGCCTTCAACACAGATCAAAGACTATCACCTTACTGGACATTTAAAACAATCCCTAGAACTGGTCTAAAGAAATTCTATTCAAACTGGTGGTTGGTCTATAGGAATGTTAGATATCATTTTCCAACATAACACATGAGTTGCGGATCCAGAAGGTGGGTTTCGGGGTTGGAACCCCCCCCTTTTTTTTTATGATATATGCATTTGAATGGGGACATATAGTTGACCCCCCCCTTTTGAAAATGGCTGGATCCGCCCTGCACATCAAAGAAAACATTATCAAGTTGAGATCAAATTGGTAACTCATAAAAAAATAACCTATCAACTCTGCATACCAATTCTCAACACTTTACCCTAAAAACACAATATCTTCTACAGGGCCATTTTTTACAATTGAATGTATCCAAAAAATGTGAAAGGATTTGACAAAATGTCCTACCTGGGACAGCTGTATGTGTGGTATCCATATTAACCTCCTACATCCTAACTAATGTTAAATGTTGTCATCAACCTCTTCACTATTATATAATTAATCATGGAAGCCCCTTAGTACTTTTACGGATCAGTTTCATCACTCATCAAGTTAAATTTCTTCATCTCTTCATTGGCTACATAGTACATATTTGGATTAGTAAAATAAATCTTCAATCAAAACAAAATCGTATTTGTATGACCACAGGATTTGAGTCACTAAAACCACTTGATTTTATAAATATAATGTGTCAATTTGATGACGGAATTTGTTAAAATTATTTATTATTATGATTGATACAATTATTTTGGGCTATTCTAAGAATCATATTTTATACAAATTGGGGTAATTCTCAGAATCATATTTTTATATCAGGACTGAGTTGCACAAACATCATTTGATGTAATCGTTATTAATAAATGTCACTTAAGTTTTAAGCGTTTATTAAGTCATTAACTTATAAACACAACAGATTTAATTAATACTTTAAAATTCAAGGCCATTTTATCTAATTGATGTTGATTACTGCCAATCCATATTCAACTCATGAAATAAACAACATAATTCGTAAATAATATGAAATCAAAATAAAAACTTTCAACTTCAATAAAACTTTAATGAAATCAGATAAGAAATTTACAATTTTTTTTTTTTTAATTATGAAAATTGGTGATTTTATGAAATATGAAGGACATTTTCAGGTGGCGCCACACTATCCCCATTATCCCATTAACATTTATTCTTGAACAGTACTAAACACTTCCTAGGTATAAGGTCAAATCAGCACTACATATTCATCATTCTAACACAAGAAAGATAACTCTATATCTTGTAGTATAATCCACTGGATTGTGATTTGGTACAGGGAAAGTGGTGTTGCCTATAATAATTTTTTTTTTAAATATGCACTTAAATCTGTCTTCTTCTAATCAGGTGTAATCAACTTTAAAGTGGGTAAAACTTCTCCATTGAAAGAGGACAATTTTATGCTCTTTGGTCAGGTTGTTTGTTGTCTCTTTGACACATTCCCCTTTTCTATTCTTAATCTTATTAGTTACTATTTATTTCTTTGATGCATTTAAGCTATAAATACTTTTTGCTTATTATTCAGGTAGTTTAAGAGGTAAAATTCAATTCAAATTCCCAAAGAGTAAACTAAAGAGCAGTAACAAAAAGATTTTCCTATTTTTTTAGTTATTAACAAACACATATTTCAATGAAAAAGTTCAAGCAGGTGCAGGACACATCTAGATCGTCAACTTGCTTGAGTTATTATTTTTATTTCATTCATATGGAAGCAGCAGTTACAAGGCTTTAAAGAATATCAGCAGTAACTCCTGCAATATTACCAGTTCAGAGTCTGACATGTTCAGATTGAGAAAAAAACTTTCTACTTTCTGCTTAAGGTAATCCTGTTTTAATCACAGTAAATAAGTTGTATTATTGGTTTTTACTTCTTTTTCTCAATTCCCCTTTCTACTTTACTATTCTCTTCCTCCCTCTTTCTCACACCTTCTTTCTCCAGCCAAACCTTCCTCTTCTTGTCTTCAATTACCTCATCAATCCCACCTCCTATACAATGAATACTATCTACTATAGGTAATTCTTTTTTTATAGTAAAGGGGCATTATGTTTTCTGGTCTGTGCTCTGTTCGTTCGTCCGTCCGTCCGTCTGTGCGTCCGTCTGTGCTTCCATTCAGGTTAAAGTTTTTGGTCAAGGTATTTTTTGAGGAAGCTAAAGTCCAATCAACTTAATACTAATAGTACACTTGTTGCTTATGATATGGCCTTTCTAATTTTAAAGCCAAATTAGACTTTTGACCCCAATTTCACAGTCCACTGAACATAGAAAATTAAAGTGGGAGGGAGTTTCAGGTTAAAGTTTTTGGTCAAGGTCTAGTTTTTGATGAAATTGAAGTCCAATCAACTTGAAACTTGGTACATATGTTCCCTATAGTATAATCTTTCTAATTTTAATGTAAAATTAGATTATTACCCAATTTCACGGTCCATGAAAGACGGAAAATGATAGTGCAAGACTGCGAGTGGGGCATCTGTGTACTTTGGACACATTCTTGTTTTCCCTCAAATAAGTTGTTTTATTAGCTTTTACTTCTGTTTTCCCCATCCCCCTTTTTACTTTTTTTCCCCTTTCCCTTTTGTTTCTCACAGCACTTCTTCTTTTTCTCCAACCTTCATCCCCCTATCTCTTCATCTACTTTCTCTTTTTTCTCTCACTATATTCAAAATAACCAGATTTAACTGTCGGATCATTTACAAAGATTTCATCTTCACCTTGTGATGAACTTCGTTAAGAACCAATTAAATGAGAAGGTGTTACTGCACTGTTCTAACTTGATAAAATATTCATATCAGAACTGTATCTTTCTCAAATCAATCTTTTCTTAATCAACTATGATAAGTAACTTGATTTGAACTGATCTGATAGCTAATCTATATTTCATGTGAATTTTCTTATAAATCAATTTGTGCTGGAGAAAAAAAACTGCCCATGTATTTGAGAAACATAAACATGATGAATTGTAAACTAGAGGAAAAAAATTCACTCACCATTATTTAAAAGTATTTGCACTGGGTATTAGTGTTGGCGATTGTTTGAGAAAATTATAATCGATTAATCAGTATAATTGGACAGCATACTCCTATTCAGTTTTTTTTTCATTGCAAATTTTTTTTATTTATTTGTATGCTAATAAAGTAGGAATTTAGTAACACACTTTCTTTTATCATATTTAAATGACATGTCATATAGTATTGCTCAAAAACTTATTACAAAATATATGGATTTCAGTAGCGGATTCAGAAATTTTCATATGAAGGGGCCCAGCACTGACTGCCTTTTAAAGGGGGGACCCATTCCAACCATGCTTCAGTGAATCCCTATATAATCAATCAAATTTTGCCCCCTCTAAATCTGCCTCTAGCTTTATATACATGTATGACATTTTTGTTTCTTATTTTTAATCTATTTCAGGAAACCCATTTGTCAGCAGATTGCATTATATTTGACAAAAAAAGATTCCATACTTTTGGTCACAGCTGTATAGTACATTGTACAGTTACAGTGTTTAACAGTCCAAGGGCAATAGGTATTTTGACAACTGTCACCAAAAGTCAGACTAAAACCATACACAAAAGATCATAGAAAACAGCTGTCGATAATATACTGGTTAAAATCAATGTATTCTAAACATATTTGATACATGTGCCAGTCTGCATCTTTAACTGCTAGTCCAATGCCCCAAACTTTCGGACAGGTAAATTTTTGCAAAACTTTTTAAGACGCACAAAATGTTTAAATATTTGTCTTCAGACTTGTAGTTAGAAATTGAAGATTTTGGTGCCTTCTGCGTGCTAATTAACTGTTTGCTACAAAAATTAACCCAAATCTAAAAACAAACAAAAATAAATCCTTGCTGCAATTAAGAAATAAGTAAAAATAACTGAAAAATATAAAAGAAAAGATTTGATGTTAGAAGTTATTCCCCTTCAACATGTTCAAGCTGACAACTTTTTCATTTGATGTCATATTTTGACCCTATCTAAAAAAGACAATCATAATTGTCATTACAAAATCATCTCCCTTCTTTATTTCAAAAGACTAAAATCTTCCAAGAAAATTCATTAACGGGAGACAATCTTCGAAAAAAGGGAGGAAAAACAAGTGTAGTTTTATAATCCTGTTATTCGTTAAAAAAAAAAACATACATGTATATCTTTTGAACATTATGCCCTAATGGTATATGTGCAGATTTAGCAAAGCATAATTTTAATGGCTTACCTGCTTAAAGAATTAAAACTAATTTTCATTAAATTTTAAATTTTAAAAACTTTTTAAAATATCAATTTTCACAGTATTTTTTTGCAAAGCATTGAAAACATTCAGCTATCAGTATCACTAAATGAATTTCATAACTTTTAAAAGATCCAAATGTAATTTTCATAAGCATGGTTTATGCAAAGCTTGCATCTGCAATAAGCCAAATAAAGGTTTGTGTGACAGCCAAATTAATCAATAAATCTTCGAGACTGCTCTTGACAGAGTTAAGTAAATTTAGTTGAAATGCTTCTGTCAGAGGCAACAGTATACAGTATAATATACAAAACAGATGTTAATACACATCTGATGCTCCTACAACGATTGTCTTATCTACCAAGACAAGATAACCATAGCATCTGTGGAAACTATAGTAAAACCTAACTTCATCAAAACTTTACTTTATAGTCATACTGTAAAACCTGCTCTAATCAAACTGTTTTAGCATTTTCATAACAAAGAAAGAGAGATAATAAACATATGACCTTGAAAGATTTCAAACTTTGAAGATATTAAAGAAGTTACAGTATAATGTAGTGTATATGATTGATTGGTTTTTGTTTGCCTCATGTCCAGTGGCATATATTTCATGCAAGTTTTAAGGATGATATAGTGCTCAATTCATTGAGTGTTTCACTTTCTGTCATGTTAAAGCCTCCTTCAAATAGTTGAAGATTCTGCTATAGAGTGGTACTTTGTTTTCTAACAAGTTTTCTTTGCAGGAGATCTAGAAGACATCATGTAAGAATATGTGAGTTGTGAACCAAAGGAAAAACCATATAATACAAGTGAAATTTAACTTTAAAGGCTGGCTTAAAACAGTAGAAGCCTCCAAGGTTCTAGCAGTTTGACGATGGGATCTTGATTTTTGAATCCACCTAGTGTCTGTGCAAAGGTGGTGTGTTTAATTATTTTTCATTAACACAGAGAGAATAAAGTTTTACCTATGGAATCTAGGCTAAGGCTAAATCCTGTTATCTTATCTAAAGTAGCATCACTATGATAGGGATCACATGTTTCTGTATTAATCTCTATCAAGAATACTTGAGACCATGATGTTGAAAAGCAAACAAAAAATAAAACAATTGAGAGCACCTATAATCTTTCAAAGACATAATAACCTCAACCGACAAAAAAAATCCAAACTAGCAGTGGAAAATTTGTACAACTTTTATTTGCTTACTTCTTGCTTTCAGTATGCATCTACAAGGTACCTGCTTACCCACAATGCAAAGGTTTAGTTTTCATAAGGATGTTGTAATTTTAACATATACATTTGAAATTTTGAATATTATTTTAGAGCAGGAATTTCAATTACAGAAGAACGCTCTATGAAGTTCAAATTTTCATTTGTGGAGGGGAAGGAAGATAGCTATTGACCACCTGAGCTATGGGAAAAAGGCCAATGATAAAATCACAAGGCACTCCAGTCAATGATTTAATTGTATTGTTGTGTCTACAGTGGCTGATCGAAGGGGTTTAGTGGTTTGAAACCCTGTTTTCTTGACAATCAACATTGGTGGATCCAGGGGGGGGCCCCCCTTACGTTGGAAAAATTTGGTTGATTATATAGGGAATCACTGAAGCATGACTGGAGCCCCCCCCCTTAGGAAAAGTTCTGGATCCGCCACTGATCAATGCTTTTGAATGGGGACATTTGGTTGGAACCCCCTTTTAAAAATAGCTGGATCCGCCCTTGGTCTATATTAAGTACAGGGGATGGGAATTGCTAAAATGGATTACCAAACCAAATTAAAACTGTCAAAAACTTATATCCTAATTATAATGTGAAAAATCAAGAAATAAAAGAATACTTTCACAGACCTTATTATTCATGAGAATTATTAAACTTACATGTAAATATAAACAAATATTTTCTGAAAGAACTAGGTTATACCCAATGCTATTTTTAATACCTGATAATCTACAAATATGTTATGCCAAAACCACAGGAGCACCGGATGGGAAATAGACAGATGATACAGGAATATTTATCATTGAGACAAGATACATTGTAACTGTAAACCGCATCATCTACTACAGACAACCCTTGTGAAAATAAACCTAAATTATATTCAAAACCATCAAAATAGGATCAAATGTCCAGTAGTAATCTGATTAAATTCATCCCAAAATGCTTGTCCTTGAAAAAAGTGATTTTGATTAACCTTTGTGGCATTTACTATGATTTAGTGTGTAAAACACATACTTTAGGAAAGTGTTATCCCTACTATGTCAGATACATGGCTGCATGAGTAGACTTGACAAAACTGTAGCCATAAAATTGTATAATCTTCAACACACAATAAAAACCTCCAATAACTTTCAAATGTCAAATGTCACATACATGTACCGGTATCAATTCATATCATAATTATACACAAAGTAAATATGAATGGTTCCACAAATAAAATTAAAATAAACTGGTTGATAGTTATCCTCAAAGAACCTCAAAATCAAAAATGAAATTCCTATTTTAAGTCAGCCCTATCTATTTTTATCATCTGCTGTCTGTAATGTGATCAATAACAAGAGCATGAAGTCATTGAAGAGAAGCAAATACATATCCTGTTAGTCTTTCATGTTTTGAATTCAAAAAAAATTCAGGAAGACTTCTGCTCTTGATGTTTATATAAACTCAGATGCATAACAAAAGTCCAATATATAAAGGAAAATTCAATGCATTGACAGTTCTATATATTGCAATAATAATTGACAATGACTTTTATTGGGGCATTAGCTATGGTCTGAGAAGATACGCCAAGATCAAGAAGATTTTGAGAATGTTTCCTTGAATTCTAGTCACAAGTTAAAGAGATTCTGGACACAAAGTGATTGACTGTTAGTTTAAACATATTTATTTATAGTGGATTAGGAAACAAGTTTTTGCAACTTATATTAATCCCTTTCCACTTTGCGGGTGCGAGTGCTGCCTTGTAGCGGCATTAGCCTGCTCTTTTTCGAAATCTACAAGGGTGTCTTTAATATGCAAGAGATATGGCTCTCTCTTAACACGGGTCAGCCATTTATCGTCCCCTCCCAACATTGTTTCCTCGAGACCATACTTGCAAATGGTGTCAAGGGAGACCCAAAAATTCAGTTCCTGAAATTTTCCTCCCAGACAGGAATCAAACCAGGAACCTTTGATTGACTGTTGGTGTTTAATGCAACTCTCAACGCTCTTGGCTATAAGCTAGCCAGTTTTTGTTGGTTGAGGAAGCAGCAACTCCTGAGAGAACCACCAAACTTTGCAGAAAAACTGGCAATAGTAGTCAATGTAGATGAGAGTCAGTTACACCTGACGAGAGCTGGGCTCAAACTAAGATAAAAATAGCAGGTTGAAAAACCAACTAGTAATGGAAAAATTATAATGGAAACAAGATTGTCATGATCAAGAGTGACTATTTGTCTCCTTGTCTAAGTACAGGAATAGACATATTGTCTTATTAACCAGATGATCACTCTCAGTTTGTTAAAAAGTCACATGGAACTTCAATCAGCTGACAGAAAACGATACCACTGCTAAAATATAACTGGTTCACTTTAAAACAATTTCAAACCTATTGAATTATTCAAAACTCAAATACATGTACTGAAATGAGATACTTTCACTTAAAAGATTTAAATAATTTTGTGAGTAAACAGGAAATAATCAATTGTTGTGTTGAAGAATTTATGAAATAAATACAATTTAAAACTTAAATCGTTTCCTGTTCAATATATCAATTTTTCATTTTTGTTCTCTTTTTAATTGATTTTTTCCAAAAATGTTTATTACCGGCAAATAATGACCTTCAGATTGCAGCAAGTGTTGTGAGATTTTGTAAAATCCTCATCCCACCCTGTATGCAGTTAGGTACTTCACTATAAAATTATTTCCTGTCAAAATAATATTAACCCTTATCCACCCTTCCAGTTGTTGTCAATTTCAAACCGATTGAAACATTCAAAAAGTGCAAAGAGCATTTATTCATTCCATATCTGTACTTTGTACAAAGTACATGTATTTATAGTCATAGTTGGACCTTCAAATAGAAGACTATGTTCTAACTATTATGTTATATAATAATACAAAAAAATTGTATATATCAATTGACACAATATAAAGATTTTAAAATAGATTTACGATTGATGCAATGAAAGAGGGGCTAAAGATACCAGAGGGACATTCAAACTCACAGATTGAAAATTAAAGAACCTTAGTGAGCACGCTCACATACCCCACGTCCCCACATTGTCATTGGAGAAATTAAATAAGTGTAAGAAAAAAAAATTGTATAAGAAAAAATATTGAATAATAATTTCCTGTCAATATGCACATCAACATAGCATGTCCTTATTATCTACAAAATTTCATGAAATTCTGTTGTGTGGTTTCAGAGGAGTTGAGATGACAAACTGTTGCAGAAGTATATTGAAGCAAATAAGTTCAAAGGGGCGTAACTCCTAGAAAAAAAAATTGAATCGTAATTTCCTGTTGATATGCACATCTACATAGTATGTCCTTATTATCTACAAATGTTCATGAAATTCTGTTGTGTGGTTTCAGAGGAGTTGAGATGACAAACTGTTGAAGTAGTACCTTAAAGCAAATAAGTTCAAAGAGATGTAACTCCTAGAAAAAAAATTGAATCGTAATTTCCTGTCGATATGCACATCTACATAGTATGTCCTTATTATCTTAAAAGGTTTCGTGAAATTCTGTTGTGTAGTTTCAGAGGAGTTGCGATGACAAACTGTTGCAGTAGTACATTAAGCAAATAAGTTCAAAGGGGCGTAACTCTTGTAAAAAAAATTGAATCGCAATTTCCTGTCGATATGCACAACTACATAGTATGTCCTTTTCATCTGAAAAGGTTTCGTGAAATTCTGTTGTGTGGTTTGAGAGGAGTTGCGATGACAAGAAACAGGACTGACGGACTGACGGACGGACGGACGGACGGACTGACGGACGGACGGACTGACGGACGGACGGACGGACGGGTCAAAAACATTATACCCTGCGCAACTTCGTTGCGTGGGGTATAATAAATTGACACATAAGAAAGAATTCAGCTGAGAGATAAATAAACTCATTATAGATACCAGGATTAGTAAATGTGTATGCAAGATGCATGTTTTTTCTACAAAAGACTCATCACAGACTGGGTCATAGCACTTATTTGGCATTCATATTAACCATGCCACACAATGAGCATGTGTACCAAGTACATGTATCAAATTAATGTGACTTTTGTGACAACAAAGTTACCTTAAACCAACACTTAAACCTGCATTAACTAAACCAAAACCATAATCTTTCATAAACTAAAGTAGTAACCTGATATGGGTTGGACAGAGAGATAGACAGACTCACAGTGCAGAAAACGTAATTTAAACGGCTAATTTGCTTAAACTTTGGACAATGCCAGGTACAAATGAACAACAACAAACTGTAAAATTTGACTCCACAGATTTGTATGAAGGACAAATAAATTTACATATGATCTAAAAATCAGAGAGCTGATTGCTCTGAGTAGGAAGAAGGTGAATAAAACTTGAATTACCATAAAAGCAGCCCCACTAACCCAGCCTGCTTTGTTCCATTATCATTATGACGTATTTTATTTCTTCAAACAAGAATGTGTCATAAGTACATGGATTTCCCATCCGTACAATCATTTTCTATGTTCAGTGAACTGTGAAAATTAAGTAAAATCTTTAATTTGGCACTAAAATTAGAAAGATCATATCATAAGGAACACATGTGTACTAAGTTTCAAGTTGATTGGACTTCAACTTCATCAAAAACTACCTCGACCATAAACTTTAATCTGAAGCAGGACGGACGGACAGACCAGAAAACATAGTGCCCATAAATGGGGCATAAAAAAAGTAAGACTTGTTACATACCTGCCAACTTGTGAAAGTTCCCATGTTTTTTTTAGTGCGCAACAACAATTTTAAAGGTTACAATTTTAAGGGAAGTATTTTGCGTGATCTGTATTGTCTAGATAAAGTGTCTTATTTGTATGATGAGCTTATATGCCTTTTTCTTAAGCCTGTTTGCATGATTCTAGTTATTAAATCAGTAGAAATCTGTTTTTTTTTGGTCTTTGTGAAAAAAAGAATAGTACATTGTGCTTTAAATGATTTAATTGAATACAAAAATAACATTACAACAAGTATTATTATAGGCGGATCTGTGGGCCGCCCCCCCCATTCATGGGACAAATTTGGTTGATTATATAGGGAATCACTGAAGCATGACTGGAAGTTGTTATGAAATTGTAATGCACAGAAAAGGATGCGGCATACGGATGTGGTAACGGTTCAATGATTTCATAGCCGGCACCATAGGCCTTCAGAAGACTTGAAATCTTCTTCCACCAAAAAAATACAACCGGTTGCATCTTCTGTGCAATGAGATTTCTTCAGTTTCATGATCATGCAACAGTTAGAAATGTGGTATCTTTCCATCTCAACAGGTGCAATGACAAAATATATAGCTATCTGAGACTTTCAAATAAAAAGGTTAAAAAGCAGGACACAGAAAGTGTTAATTTGCCCTTAAAAAAATAAAGATAATTGATATTTGTCCAGCAATAATCTTTGCTCCAGGATTTTTATCAATATGTATATATAAAAGAATCAGTTTTTGTGCTGAAGCTTATTGATCTAACAGACGATTATAATGGAATTATTATCAAAATCAACAAACGTTTGTTCTGTGAGTCATAATCATTGATTGTAAGTCTGTAACCTGGATTTTGTAACAGTAATCATTACTCCCCCAAGTCTGTGAGGGTCAACAGGGGTTCATCTAACGAGCAAAAAAAATAAATAAAAAAAATCTGATTTAAAGTATATATTTTGTAAGCCAGTTTGATAGCCAATAAGACTTGTAACTATTTTTACTATCCACCAGAGATCAAAGAACCAGTATGAACCAGGAACTAGAAGTTACCTAGTGGCCTTCAACTATGAGCAAAATCCAAACTTTATACATCATACGTGAACTACAAAGTAAGCTATTTTTCAATTGATATTAAGTAAACAATATATACGTGTAAGCTCCAGTGAGCTTTTCAAATCAACTAAAAAGCAATATATACATAAACAATGTGCACACATAGAAAAACTGCACAATTTTAAACTTGTAAATAAATTAAAGCATCGAAAGCTAATATAGATGCCAAATAAAATCTATTTAACACCAAACAATATGAAACATTTTAAACAAGAGAACAAACAGCCTGATAAATATGTTAAGCAATAAATATGGCTGAAAGCACACAACAGCAGTAACTGGATTTATGATGTCCAACTAGGAATTTGGTAGGGTTTTACATGTTTGTGAGCACTCAATCCTCTCAAGAACCTGTTGGAAGTAGCATAATAACAGCAGAACCATATAAAAGAATCATTACGATATTTTTTTGACAATTTATGGTACAACAGCTAGTGTTCTACAGTACAACATAAGAACAAACTGTAAAATCAGATACAAATGGCTTGACTCTATAAGAACCATGCAAAGTAAAAAAATACCCTCTAAAAAAAGCAAGAAAGGCAAAGTACAAATCTAAGAGTAGTGTACTCTTAGTTACTGAAAACTAGTCTTAAGTTAAAGGGTTGTGAAATCATGGGGAAGATGTAATGGGTCAACCAGAAATAATGTATATATTCAATCAACCTCACTTTTTTTTTTATAAATCAACAAGGGTATTAGGTCAACTGAAAAGTAAATGTAATATAATGTATACATGTATTATTAACTGAATTATGTCTGTAAATGTCAATAGGTAAAGATGTTACTGTAGCCATCAGGTGTAAATCAAAGTACATAATTTATATTGCCACCATTCATGAGTGCAAAACTCATTTCTATGAAGATTTTCTAACATGTTGATAAAATTTTCATTATATATTTTTTTCTATGGTGTGGCATTTACCGAAATAATGCTGTACATTGCTTTTAACTAAGGTCCACTGTGAGCTAAACCCTGCTTGTGGCAAGGTGGGTTTGTGATCAACTACAATCTTTATTGACTAGAATTGCCAATTTTTCTACCCAAGGTCAATGAAGGTTGTGGTTATCTCCAGCCTCTCAGACCAATACAAACTTTACACTAGCAGCCGTATTATAGGCGCGCAAATATGTTGAAAGTGGCATTAAACATGTTAACGTAAACAATAACATTCAATCATTAACTTCAAGCTAAGTTCTGAATTTACATCAAACATAACTTACATAACAAGTAAGTATATGTATATATATAGCCTAAAAATCCTTGTGATTAGTTTTTGGTGGGAGGTACTTGAATGATTACATCACATTATTAACAAAATGTAATAACATTTTATATGCATGTATATGCTTGTTAAATAAAAAAACCCATTTAATTGCCAAAATACATTTTTTGAGAGAAAAACCACTATTGTCTAAAAATACAAGAACAAAAATCTAACTTAAAATCATTATCTACAAATTAAACTATTCTCCCTGTGCATACCTGGCAACTTTCACGATTTAGGCGTGTACTACACAATTTTGATTCTTTGTCACAATTGCACGATCGTGATCATGAAAAAAACCTCTAAAACACGATTTTGTGAAAATCTACACAAAAATATGATGGTTCCCGATTTGGAACTGTTCCCAACGGTAGACAATCGTGATCAGCCGCCACCAAAATTCAAACTTGATCTGTGTTCATGTTGCTGAAATCATTATTGTGAACATAAAGTTTCAAAACATTTGGTTTGTGGCAAACTCAAGTTACTGAACGGAAACCAATTTTAGGACATACGTACATATGTACAGATAGACAAGGGTAAAACTTAATGCCCCCTCACCTACGCTGAGGCCATAAAAAAACCATAGATACAGATGTAGATTGATTTATTTATCATCACTTTAAATAGCATCCATTGGCAATTATTTCATGTATATTCAGGACAAGAAATTAGAAAGTATTAAATAGGTAGAACGTAGGTTCTGCTTGGGGGAAAATAGGGATGAAGATTCAGGCACAAGAAATTTGACTGCCACTGGCACTGGATAACAATTTTAACTGCATAATTGACATACGAATAACAGGCCATCTACTGACCCCTCTAAAATTTAAAGATGTTGCAAAGATTCTATAATCTGCAAAGCTTGTGGCACTCTTAATGCAACATCAGAATTTAACTTTTATACATCCAAATACAGGCCAACTTTGGCAAGGGCTTTACTGCTGGTGGGAATTTCAAAGGAGACCAGAGTGTCCACATTTCCATATCTTATAGTCCAGTTAAACTAAGTTTGAACCTCAAACTAATTGCAACAGAAAATGTTTCAATTCTGATCTATAGTATTCAGGTATTTATTTAAGCCCCAAATATACACAGAAAAAAAATTCCCATAAATTCTAACACAAGGAAAACTTAAATTTTGCATTTTAATTTCTTATGGAAAGTAACATTGGAAAGGGAGATAACTCTGCAAAAATGAGTCTTATTTTTGTCAGTTTTTAGTCGATTTTCTTATAATTCATGTAAAATATATATATATATATTATATATAATACTTTGATGGGGTTATAAGTTCGTATTTGTCAATATCCTATAATCTTCTGCTCATGAAATGTACAAAACCTAAGTGCTATGGGTATTTTTATATTTTGTCACATTTTTATTAAAGAAATTGCAAATTTATGGCTTTGTGACCATTTTGAACCAGATGCTCTGCAGGGCGCAGCTTCATACGACCGCAGAGTTCGAACCCTGAACAGTTGGGGCAAGTATGGACACAACATTCAAGCTTGATACAGCTCTGAATTTGGAATGTGATTAAATAGTTGACACAACATAGGTTTCTGACACAGAATGAATGTGGTCTAAGAACTTAAACTTAAAAACTTAAAAATTTTAAATTGGATATTTACCTATTATGGTCCAATATCCAAAATCTAAATACATGGTTAGATTTAGCATATCAAAGAACCCCAAGAATTCAAATTTTGATGAAATCAAATAAGGTTCAATTTTGGACCCTTTAGACCTCAATGTGGACCAATTTGATGACAGGGCCCAAATATAACAAAAACTAAATACATGGTTAGATTCAGAATATATCAAAGAACCCCATATATTCAATTTTTGTTGAAATCAAACAAAGTTTAATTTTGGACCCAAATTTGGACCAACTTGAAAACTGGGCCTATAATCAAATATCTAAATACATGTTTAGATTCAGCATATCAAAGAACCCCAAGGATTTAATTTTTGTTGATATAAACAAAGTTTAATTTTGGACCACGATTTGGACCAACTTGAAAACTGGCCCCATAAGCATAAATCTCTATACATGTTTAGATTCAGAATATCATATCAAAGAACCCCAAGGATTCAATTTTTGTTGAAATCAAACAAACTTTAATTCTGGACCCCGATTTGGACTAACTTGAAAACTGGGCCGATAATCAAAAATCTAAGTACATGTTTTGATTCAGCATATCAAAGAACCTCAAGAATTCAATTTTTGTTAAAATCAAACTAAGTTTAATTTTGGACCAGTTGGACCTTAATGTAGACCAATTTGAAAACGGAACCAAAAATTAAGAATCTACAATTAAAAATCTACATACCCAGTTAGATTCAGTATATCAAAGAACCCCAATTATTCAATTTTTGATGAAATCAAACAAAGTTTAATTTTGGACCCTTTGGGCCCCTAACTCCTAAACTATTGGGACCAAAACTCCAAAAATCAATCCCAACCTTCCTTTTATGGTCATAAACATTGTGTTTAAATTTCATAGATTTCTATATACTTATACTAAAGTTATGGTGCGAAAACCAAGAAAAATGCTTATTTGGACCCCTTTTTGGCCCCTTATTCCTAAACTGTTGGGACCAAAACTCCCAAAGTCAATCTCAACTTTCCTTTTGTGTTCATAAACCTAGTGTTTAAATTTTGTAGATTTCTATTTACTTATACTAAAGTTATTGTGCGAAAAACCAAGAAAAATGCTTATTTTGGCCCCTAATTCCTAAACTGTTGGGACCAAAACTCCCAAAATCAATCCCAACCTTCCTTTTGTGGTCATAAACCTTGTGTTGAAATTTCATAGATTTCTTTTTACTTAAACTTAAGTTATAGTGCGAAAACCAATGTGTCTTCATACACAAACGACGACGCCAACGTCATACCAATATACGACCACAAAAATTTGCGATCGTAATAAAAAAATAATGTGAATATTTGATATTGATTATATCTGTAAATTAAATTTGCTCAGCATCTCCCTTTAAACCACAAAAAAAAGAATATATGCTCAATCAGTTTTATTAGGTCTGTCCACTTTTCGTGGACAGACCTTTTTTTTTTTTTTTCTTCTGCCGTCTGAGATGCTTTTTTTGTCTTACAACATATTGATTGGATTTTTGGCCAATGATGTTGTACAGTAAGGGGGGTTTCAAAACTCACCCTGTGTGACCGAACACTTTTTCTTATAGGAGTTATCTACCCGCATCCCTTTTTCTTGTTATCGCTATATCTCTAAAACCGTAAAAGATTTTAGCAAACTGTTTTCACCAAATTGTTCGTCTACTCTTAACAAGAGTGCACACACTGAAATGTCTCGCCTTCTATACTAATCATTGATATTATGTTGATAGTCCTAAGTATAAAGCTTTATTACAACTGTCTCATAAACTTAACATTAACCAAGATAACTAAACAAAGACCAATGAACCATGAAAATGAGGTCAAGGTCAGATGAACCATGCCAGGCAGACATGTACAGCTAACAATGTTTCTATACAACATATATAGTTGACCTATTACTTATAGTTTAAGAAAAATTGACCAAAACACAAAAACTTAACACTGTGCAATGAACCGTGAAAATGAGGTCACAGTCAAAAGAAACCTGCGCTACTGACATAAAAATCATAAAATATTTCCATACACCAAATATAGTTGACCTATGGCATATAGTATTAGATAAAAAGACCAAAACTCAAAAACTTAACTTTGACCACTGAACCATGAAAATGAGGTCAAGGTCTCATGACATCTGCCCGCTAGACATGTACACCATACAATCATTCCATACAACAAATATAGTAGACCTATTGCATATAGTATGAAAAAAACCAGACCAAAACACAAAAATTTAACTATAACCACTGAACCATGAAAATGAGGTCAAGGTCAGATGACATCTGCCAGTTGGACATGTACACCTTACAGTCCTTCCATACACCGAATATACTAGCCCTATTGCTTATAGTATCTGAGATATGGACTTGACCACCAAAACTTAACCTTGTTCACTGATCCATGAAATGAGGTTGAGGTCAAGTGAAAACTGTCTGACAGACATGAGGACCTTACAAGGTACGCACATATCAAATATAGTTATCCTATTACTTATAATAAGAGAGAATTCAACATTACAAAAAATCTGAACTTTTTTTTCAAGTGGTCACTGAACCATGAAAATGAGGTCAAGGACATTGGACATGTGACTGACGGAAACTTCGTAACATGAGGCATCTATATACAAAGTATGAAGCATCCAGGTCTTCCACCTTCTAAAATATAAAGCTTTTTAAGAAGTGAGCTAACACCGCCGCCGCCGCCGCCGCTGCCGGATCACTATCCCTATGTCGAGCTTTCTGCAACAAAAGTTGCAGGCTCGACAAAAATGATTTGGTTAATTTTGACTTGAGTGATAGGAAGACATCTTATGGGAGTTATTTCCCTTTGAAAATTTAAGATAGGCGATTTGTTGGATAAATTCATATGTTATAAGTCGTAGAGACATACAGTCTTTTGATATGAAGTCCTTGGTCCATTAAAAATTGAGGTCAAGGTCAAAGGTCAATTTGACGTTCTAGATTTTGACCATTGCTAAAAATTCTTTCTGGATCATTACAAAACAATTAAGTCTTCTGCATAAACCTATTAATCTTATTTTTTGTATATCAGTTTGATTTACCACATTAAAACAACAGGGAGTGACATTTTCTAACATCGTTTTTTTTTTTTTAAATTTCATTCTTATCATCGAGGTGGAAAGACCTTCAATTGTTCTCTGAAGAATTGGTTTTTAATTCAATTTGAGATTCTTTACCATAACATGCTGAAAATCTAATAAATGGTCAACTAATGAATTATGAAATCTAGGTCGAAAAAAGATATGCAAACACCTTTAGAGTTGTTTGTTATACTCTAAAGACAGCTAAAATATGAAGAATCAATACATTCTGTTGAATAGAATTGGCAAAATTTTGTATTAATTTTTATTGATTTTTTGGCCTTTTTAGCACAGTTATCTCCCATATCAATGCAAATCTCCATAGGAATTTTAAAATCATGATTTTTTAATTAGTTGTCCTCAAGTTAGATTTTAGGGGACTTTTTTCTGTGTACATCTGGGTTATAATGCTAAAGATTAAAACTTAAATATATTCTGTTGCAATTACTTCAAGTTTAGGGACAAATTTATGCTAGATTTACTGGACTATTAGTCACAGATCTGAGATACAAGTACTTAAGATGGTTAATTTTAACGTTGTTTTTTTTTTAAATTACAATAATATATAGCTATCTCCAAGTTATGATAGATAGATACAATATACTGTATTTATTGGTGTTAAGTGTACAATGGCAAATACAAAACGCATATCAAGTACATGTTAAAGTTACATTTGTATATATATGCAAATGATCCTGACTTTAAAAATAAAAATTTGCACTGAATTTGATTTTAAATGTGTTAGTTCAGGAGGCAACAGTTCACTTCCTCTTCCTCTTTGTTTTAATTTTAGATTTCTTCATATAAACATTAGGCAGTTTTTTTTAAGCAGTTCACTTAATTTTCTAAATCATCAGACGCAGAAGGTGAAATATTACCATCATATACATTTGTATGTATATATAATGCAAAAAAGAATAATGAACCCTAGATGCAACAATGCATCTCTGGAAAGCTCCTAATAAGCAGTATAGTATGTCGTTCTATATTGTGATGTTATACTTTTGTTTCAGATAATGGTGAACTGAAAGCCGTGGTGTAGTGGTTAGTGCTTCGGACTACTAACACAAAGGATCCTGGTTCGATTCCCGTCTGGGATGAAAATTTCAGGAACTGAATTTTCGGCTCTCCCTTGACACCATTTGCGAGTATGGTCTCGAGGAAACGATGATAGTCCGTCGGAAGGGGACGATAAATGGCTGACCCGTGTTAAGAGAGAGCCATATCTCTTGCACGTTAAAGACACCCTTGTAGATTTCGAAAAAGAGCAGGCTAATGCCGCTACAAGGCAGCACTCGCACCCGCAAAGTGGAAAGGGATTAATATAAGTTACAAAACTTGTTTCCCAATCCACTATAAATAAATATGTTTAAATTAAAACCTACATGTATTAAAACTTTTAAACACGCTGCATTTGTTTGCACCTGTCTGAAGTTAAGAATATATGTTCAGTATATATAAACGAGTCTAAATGTTCAGTATGTATATATACATACATAGTTGTCATTTGTTGATGTGGTTCATAAAAGATTCTCATTTCTTGTTTTTTTATATATAGATTAGACCGTTGGTTTCCCCATTTGAATTGTTTTATATATGCTAGTCATTTTTGGGGCCTTTTATACATTTTAGCTTGGTGTTCGGGCCAAGGCTAAATGTATGTGTTGAAGACAGTACTTTGATCTATAATGGTTTACTTTTACAAATTGTGACTTGGATGGAGAGTTGTCTCATTGGCACTCATACCACATCTTCTTATACATGTATCATGTATCTACATATAAGTCATCATTAAGGATTTGTGTTAAGTAATCATAAATCTGACCTTTCTTTGTAGAAAATACATGTATAATACATGTATGTTGAAACATCAAAATCATGAAGGACAGTCATAGACAATAATGAACCAGATGCTCCGCAGGGCGTAGCTTTATACGACCGCAGAGGTTGAACCCTGAACGGTTGGGGCAAGTATGGACACAACATTCAAGCTGGATTCAGCTCTAAATTTGGATTGTGATTAAATAGTTGACACAGCATAGGTTTCTGACACAGAATGAATGTGTTCTAATGAACTTAAAATTTTTGTTTTCTCTTAGAGCAATTCACTATGCTGTTGAATATTAATCCTCTCAAAACAAGAATGTGTCCTCAGTACATGAATGCCCCACTCGCACTATCATTTTCCATGTTCAGTGGACCGTGAAATTGGGGTAAAAACTCTAATTTGGCATTAAAATTAGAAAGATCATATCATAGGGGACATGTGTACTAAGTTTGAAGTCGATTGGACTTAAACTTCATCAAAAACTACCTTGACCAAAAACTTTAACCTGAAGCGGGACAGACGGACGGACGAAACGGACGAACGAACGGACAGACGGACGGACGCACAGACCGTAAACATAATGCCCCTCTACTATCTTAGGTGGGGCATAAAAATGTTTGAAGAAATTTTCTTTTTTATTTATGAAATTTCAAATGAGAAAAATTGAACCCAATTTTTTTAATCACATCCCCCTTTCCCTTATTCCAAAACTAATCTCAATTAAAATTTCTAATGGAGTTTGCAACAATAACTACTCATTTAAATACATCATAAAATATTAAGATGTAAAAAAAACTGCTTGTTATCACTGAATGTTATTTATTATAATTTATCAGTTGGTAGTAAAAAGTGAATATACATTGTATATTGTATATAACAAAGATTTAAGTTGATTCTGGACAAAGAAAGATAACTCCAATTAAAAAAAAATCTTGCTATTGCACAATATTTTGCAATTAGATATTTCTTGCTTACTATTCTGGACAAAGAAAGATAACTCTAATTAAAAAAAAATTTGCTATTTCACAATATTGTGCAATTAGATATTTCTTGCCATCGGCAATACTGTGCAATTGAAAAGACTTGCTATTGCACAATACTTAATATAATAATTTTAGATCCTGATTTGGACCAACTTGAAAACTGGGCCCATAATAAAAAATCTAAGTACATTTTTGGATTCAGCATATCAAAGAACCCCAAGATTTCAATTTTTGTTGAAATCAGACTAAGTTTAATTTTGGACCCTTTGGACTTTAGTGTAGACCAATTTGAAAACAGGACCAAAAATGAAGAATCTACATACACAGTTAGATTTGGTATATCAAAGAACCCCATTTATTCAATTTTTGATGAAATCAAACAAAGTTTAATTTTGGACCCAGATTTGGACCAACTTGAAAACTGGGCCAATAATCAAGAATCTAAGTACATTTTTAAATTCAGCATATCAAAGAACCTAACTGATTCATTTTTTGTCAAAATCAAACTAAGTTTAATTTTGGACCCTTTGGACCTTAATGTAGACCAATTTGAAAACGGGACCAAAAGTTAAGAATCTACATACACAGTCATGACAGTTAGATTCGGCATATCAAAGAACCCCAATTATTCAATTTTGATGAAATCAAACAAAGTTTAATTTTGGACCCTTTGGGCCCCTTATTCTGTTGGGACCAAAACTCCCAAAATCAATACCAACCTTCCTTTTATGGTCATAAACCTTGTGTTTAAATTTCATAGATTTCTATTTACTTATACTAACGTTATGGTGCGAAAACCAAGAAAAATGCTTATTTGGGTCCCTTTTTGGCCCCTAATTCCTAAACTGTTGGGACCTAAACTCCAAAAATCAATACCAACCTTCCTTTTGTAGTCATTAACATTGTGTTTAAATTTCATTGATTTCTATTCACTTAAACTAAAGTTATTGTGCGAAAACCAAGAATAATGCTTATTTGGGCCCTTTTTTGGCCCCTAATTCCTAAACTGTTGAAACCTAAACTCCCAAAATCAATCCCAACCGTTCTTTTGTGGTCATAAACCTTGTGTCAAAATTTCATAGATTTCTATTAACTTAAACTAAAGTTATTGTGCGAAAACCAAGAAAATGCTTATTTGGGCCCTTTTTGGCCCCTAATTCCTAAAATGTTGGGACCAAAACTCTGCAAATCAATACCAACCTTCCTTTTGTGGTCATAAACCTTGTGTTAAAATTTCATAGATTTCCATTCACTTTTACTAAAGTTAGAGTGCGAAAACTAAAAGTATTCGGACGCCGGACAACGACGACGACGACGACGACGCAGACGCCAATGTGATAGCAATATACGACGAAAAAATTTTCAAATTTTGCGGTCGTATAAAAAATAATGAAAAAAATACTATTTTAAATATTTAGGTACAACATGCATTATACAACTTTATAACTATTTTGATAGGAGCGTCACTGATGAGTCTTATGAAGACGAAATGTGCATATGGCGTACTAAATTATAATCCTGGTACCTTTGATAACTATTTTTAAATGAAGAGAGTCTTATAACAACAACACTTTAGGGACTGCTGCAGAAATTTATTGATCGACATGTTTCAGTGCCTAGGACTCACCAGGCGTTGGTTCACTTTCGTTTGTAATTTATTTTTAAATGAATATCAGAGTTTTGCATTGAAAGTAGCACTTTTTAAAAATGAATAAACTTCTTCAGCTGGATGACTATGAAAGTTTTGTTTTTGTTTTGTCGGATTGTTGTCTCATTTCTCACTTTATTCAGGCCCAGGTACATCTCTAATAATTAATATGAATAAAAATAACCTCAATTATATTAAGTTTTTCAGTAACTCTGTTTCATCTGTACAAAAACTATAAAAAAATGATTGAAGGTAAATTTGATATGATGTATTGAATTGATTCGTATTACAAAATGCTGAAAAGGCTTTTACCAGCCACGTCCACTTGTATTTTTGTCCATCTGATTAGTTAAGTCTTTTTCAACTGATTTTTATAGTTCGTTCTTATGTTGTACTGTTATACCACTGTCCCAGGTTAGGGGGAGGGTTGGGATCCCGTTAACATGTTTAACCCCGGCCCGCCACATTATTTATGTATGTGCCTGTCCCAAGTCAGGAGCCTGTAATTCAGTGGTTGTCGTTTGTTTATGTGTTAATTACATATTTGTTTTTCGTTTATTTTTTTTTACATAAATAAGGTCGTTAGTTTTCTCGTTTAAATTGTTGTACATTATCTTATCGGGGCCTTTTATAGCTCACTATGCGGTATGGGCTTTGCTCATTGTTGAAGGCCGTACAGTGATCTATAGTTGTTAATGTCTGTGTCATTTTGGTCTTTTGTGGATGGTTGTCTCATTGGCAATCATACCACATCTTCTTTTTTATATTTAATAAACTTGCAGGTGATGATTTGAACAGGTTCGGACTGTCAAATTTGTCTAGATGCAAATGTGACTTTTACTATATGTAGGACTCTGCATTTTATTACCTACAATGTATAGATAAAACGTGTCGACAATCAAATAAAGACTTAGAGGCAATCTCTCATTTAGTATACAACTGTTTTTAAGGACAGTCATATATACATGTAGACAGTAATGAACATAAATATGCATTTAAGTCTAAGGATCATCACATTTTAGCATAGACCATTGCATTTTCAGTCTGCGCCAAAAACTTTTTCATCTACTAGTCTAAAAGCTAAATATCAAAACTTGTCCCTATATGACTACAATGTATATAAAATTTTGAAAATTTTCTCTAGTCCGAATCAATATTTACTAGTCTGGGGCATTGAACTAGTGGCTTACGGTGCAGACCATTGCACTTAGAGAAGGCAGAGAAAAAAAAATCTGAGTTTCCAGTAACCCGAAAGCCAGTAAAATATTTGATTAATGTCGAAATTTGCACAGCAGGTGCTTCAAAAACATTGCAAATTGCCGACTTCCAGTATTTGAAACTAATTACGGACTTGGACTTGGGAAATCCATGATAATTTTCGAACTTCGTTTACAATGTCAAAAAAAAAAAAAAAGAATTGCAACCTTTCAAAATGATGTTACCGGAAACACAGATTTTTTTTTTTGGCCCCAATGCACTTCAGTATACTGACCATTACAATTCAGCAAATGACCAATGCACTTTATTGTGACCATCGCACTTCATCGTAAACATCGCACTTCATGTACCCACAGTCAAAGATTTTAGCAATAAGGTTTATATTATTTGTGACAACAGCCCTTTAAAGAGGGAAGTAATAGGGGTACCTTCATGACGAATAACAGTAAAAATTCTTGCCAAATGACGTTAACAGTAATTTTTTGTGTATGACAATAAATTGAACACTGATTTTGAAAATCACATTAATTTTTTTCCAAACAAAACG
This sequence comes from Mytilus edulis, assembly GCF_963676685.1. Taxonomy (NCBI): domain Eukaryota; kingdom Metazoa; phylum Mollusca; class Bivalvia; order Mytilida; family Mytilidae; genus Mytilus; species Mytilus edulis. The sequence continues at coordinate 30,390,737 of NC_092345.1, read as the reverse complement.
GTAACAATAATTATTTGAGACCTCTGACGAATCATCGATTATGATTAGGATATTTTGACAAAATAACGGGACATTTTTTAAAACAATTTGATGCTAATGGTAGCCCAAAAATGACCGTTTGACACCTGACGGTAAAGACAAAAGACATTAATATACTCATTGACTACCCTCTTAAAATTAAGGACTGTTTGGTATCATCACTCCTCAGCATCACTCAGCAATAAGGTATTTTCAATAAGGAATCTGGATAGAATGACTTTTTTCCATTTAACTGATAATAAGATAATGCTTAATGGATATTATACTATCTAAAAAGCTTATATCTATTTATAAATACTTTCATGAAAATAAACACGTACATGCAAATTAAAACCAAGGGTGGCGAACGAACATGTAAAACACACGAAAGATCACGAACGCAAAGAATTATGATTCTTGTTTACCTGGTTTATCCATCCTACTGATTCGATTCAAAAAGGGTTAATCTCTCAACCTCATAGATCCTCCTTTCTAAAATAGTATCTTCCATTTGAACGCTCATCAACATTGAAGTAGATTAAGAGTACATTTCCTTTTAGCATCATTCATCACTTCCCGTTTCATTCCGAGGCTATCAAAACACAACTAATACACGACTGTTGTGCTTTTATCAGTCATTTGTTGGGTTTCATACGTATGGACTTCTGGATTTAATTCACGAGAGATATTTTTTGACACAAAAAAATCTACAATTTCATTATTTTTATAGGTTAATTATTCAGTGCGGGACATTAGAAATTCAAGATGGCGCTGAAAATAGCAGTGCACGAAAGTAAACAGATTTCATTTCCTTTACAATGTTTACATCTGCAATATGTATATGATGAAAAACATTCTGTCAAATTAATAGCAACACTATTTACAATTTATTTATTTACAGTTTTAGAACGGAAACATTGTTGTCGAAGGACACTCGCATTCATTTTGAAAGTTTTGATCGATTTTTCGTCACAAATTATTCGGATCACACCCCTTAGAATTTCTAAGTATATTGTCTTAGTAAACTTGTGTGTTTTAACTCTCACATTATAACTTCATTCAGTATAACAGTATGGTTGCTTGTGCAATAAATACGAAATCGTCTTTAAATGTCCAGGATAAGTTTACAGGGTCTGATGAAATAAACTTATAATTTTACACTTTTGGTATTTAGCTGAATTTTGCCTCTGAATAACCTTAGATTTTCTCCAAATAACCTTCTGACATCAAGCAACAATTAATTTTAATATGTTTTGAATTGTGATGTCAAAGTGTGATTTTACGTAATGGGGGTACAAGTCAAATCGGCACCTGGTCAAATTTGCACCCACAGAAAAAGTCAAATCGGCACCCACAGAAGAAGTCAAATCGTCACCTGTTAAATCAGCATCTAGCCAAATCAGCACCTATTTAAAGTGAATTTGGCATTCTATAATATTTATTGATAGGTACACAACAGGCCACGTGGATTTTGCTTTTTCCACGTGCCCACCGCGGACGTCCACGCATGTGCCCACGCCCTCTGCCCACCGTGGGCGGGTCGCCCACTCCGCCGCGTGGGCGGCCGTGGACATGTCCACTCCGCCGCGTGGGGGGCCGTGGACATGTCAGCGTGGACCGGGAGTCCACGCGTTCCCGTGGACGACCGTGGGCACAATGTCGGACACAAATCCGATGCAAATTTACGACTTTTTATTCACAGCATTCATTTCCTTATTAAGATTTCTGTAGCTGTAACTGCAATTATTTTTATTTTCAGGTACAGAGGATCAACACAAGAGGTGGGACTCAAACCACCGATTTTTTTTGGATTTTTTTTTACTTTATATTCTTCTTAATAAAATTTACGATCTCTGTCTTTCGTTGTGTTCCATTTTGTTGATTGTTTGATTACTTTGTCATAGTTGAATGGGAGACGTTATTTGTATAGTTTATCTTAATAACATTGTGTAAGTATGTTTAACAGAAATTTCACGACAATGTTTTCTATTCCATGCTCGAGGGATTCGTTGAACTTTTTTATATACATGTAGGTCAATTTTATGTTTCAATACTTTGTAATACAAAGTTACCTGATTTATTGATTTGTGTATACATGACATGCGCAGTACAGTTCACCTGCGTCAATTGAAGGAAGAGTATTTCACGCTTGGACAGAGTCACTATCATAAAAAGCGTGTGTAACTTAAATGATAATATTAGGAAGTCATTTAATAACGACTTCTGATGTTGGTGATGATGATAATTTTTGTACTGTTGGTTGTTTTTAGGAGAGAAATGCCGGTTTTTTTTTCTTGTGTTCTACTAGAATTTTTTGGCTTTTGTTCCGACTTCCGTTAATTATGACCAGCCTTCGTTTTGTTAATGTCAGATAAAAAAAGTTAAAAGAGAAAATAACGTAAATCCAAACGACTAACATATGATGTTATTTGAATGCATGAGATGCGTATGAATTTCAATTTCATGTTTTTATAAGCTAGTCTAACCCCTTTAAAGCTTTCAGTCTATATACTTATTTATTGACTATACATCAGGTGCAAAATTAAATAATCAGAATGCCTAACGTGCATGTCATTAATGAGGGGTGATAGGAACTTTATCGGGACTATGGGGTTGGGTGTTTTTAAACTCGGGATTTCGGGATCCGGGAATTCTTTTTTCGAATTTCGGGACCTCGGGATTTCGTATTTTTAAGCCCGGGATTTCGTGTTTTTAAGTCCGGGATTTCGGGATCAGGACCCCTCCTACTCCCCCCCCCCCCCCCTCATTAATGCATGCATTTTATCCCGGATGTTGTTGAACGAGATGGTCAATTTTTTTAATCTTATATAAAATTCATATGAAACATCCAATAAAAAAAAGATGCATATGATTTTTTTTACTACGAAATGGCTAGTTTCAGTTCGGGTGATGTTTTGGAAATTGTATCAGATGTTTGGACTCTGGCGTAATTTCCCTACGATACCGAATGAAATGTTTTGCACCTTAACACCAATTTTTCTTTTCATAAAAGATTTCAATAGCTTATTAAATATCATGTACCAACAATTAAATTAAATTGTATTTTCATTCGATATGAGACCCAAATAATAGCAAATAAGGTAAAAAAAAAACAGAGTCAGGGTAAATTATAATCTTTTAACTTTCATTTTTTTTGTAAGTTATTAATTCAATATTCTCGATTTCATTAATATCAAGTAAGTGCATTTTTAAAATATTCAACAGTTCTTTTGACTTGTAAAGTTAGGTCATATTTTAAAAATTTGAATACAAATAATAAAAATTAATTTAATTTGAATGAAGGATCTTATATTTACAGCGAATTTTGTTTTGAATAAAACAGGATGCAACAATTGATTAAATGAGGTCTACACACAAAAAATCGTAAATCTTAATAACATTATTTTTTTTATTTCACACACTAAAATTCCGAAAGCTTTGAAATTACTGTTTATTGAAAGGTAAAAGTTTAACAAATAACCAACGCTACTTTAATTGTTTATTGCAAGGTGACTAGAGTCAAAAAAAATTGGGAACATTTAAATTCAGTATTTGAACTTTTAAATTCAAGGTAAACAGAGTAATAAAACAGAGAGAAATCATAATTTTATTAGTAGGGATTAGTTACAGCTGATTAAGTAGGTAATTAGCTTCAGTAGAAATGTATTAGGTGAGATGGGTACTTAAAACACGATCATTTGAATTAATATTCATAGCGCAGATTGTCAGTCGCTGAACACGTTGCCCATCTTCTTTTCTCTTACAACGCACGATGGTACGTACAAGTCATATAACCAAGTTGGACATAGTTCGTCTACACCGGAATAGCTATACCACCAGAGATATCAGAGCAGCTCTTAATTCCAAAGGCATCAAAGTTACTCGTCAAGTAATTGACTACTGGGTTCAACAGTATCGTCTAGGGAAGTTTACCGACTCGATTACCTGTCCTTCTGCAACAAAGGTGAAGACTATGAAGACGCTAACAAGAGCTGATGTACAGTTTGTTAAAAGAACCTTATCATCAGAACCTTGCACATCCAGTCGAACTCTTCACAAAAGGCTTCTTCTTAAAGGGTCTAAGGTCAGTCTGTCCACCACAAAGAGAGCCATAGTCCACGCAGGTTTCACGTGTACCAAACCAAGGTATTGCCAGATGGTACGACATGTCAACAAAGAGAAGAGGGTAGCATTTTGCAAGATGCTAGTAGAGAACAATGACCAGTTCAATGACATGATATTCAGTGATGAGTGTACCGTTCAGCTCCATCAGAATAAGGTGTACATCTACAGACGATATGACCAAGTCAGACCATCACTTCCAAAACCAAAACATCCTCTTAAGGTTCATGTGTGGGCTGGTATCAGCAAAAGAGGCGCTACACCTATCCTAATATTTGACGGTATTATGAATGGTCAGTTCTTTACAGACCACATTCTGAGGGACACCTTCCTGCCGTACGTCAGACGAAAGTTTCCGGACCAACATCGCTTCCAAATGGACAACGACCCAAAACACAGGTCCAAGGTGTCCAAAGACTTCATGACAGCCAACGGCATTAACTGGTGGGATGTGTGGCCATCGGGTATGTATATTCAAAAATGATAAAAATTACTATATATATAATCGTTTGATTTTTAATGCTTAGTAGATAAATTTATAGTCGAAAAAAACGGAAAAAGAGTAAAACTACTTTTACAAAAAATGTAACAAAATTAACTGAGTATATAATGATGACTCAAAATAATTTGTAAAGACAATAAAATGAGGAAGTTTTCGGACAGATCCCCAATTTAAAAAAATGTAGTTAAGATATCAATACTGTTTAAATTTATTTTATGGTCTTGAAGCGTCTCTAAGAAAGTTTAAAATTAATCCGGAAAAATCTTTTAAATCAGTCCTTAATGTAATGCATTGTAATACTATGCTTAATATTTCCAAACAATATATGAAAAGTTTAATTGTGATAATTTTTTTTCAGAAAGTGCTGACTTGAATCCGATTGAGATGGTATGGAGCCAGCTGAAGAGACATCTGTCTACCATCAACATGACGACCAAAGAGGAACTTGTCAACAACATCCGTCTCTTCTGGAGCACCTACATGACAAAGCTGCAATGTACCACTTACATCGACCATGTATACAAAGTTGTACCAGTGTGCATCTTGATGAAAGGACAAGCAACAGGCAGCATCCCAAACAAGATTTTTAAGGAGCCATCCCATGGGAAGACCATATCCTACTTCCAGACTTTGTTGTGGTCTCCAAGTTATGATGATGTCCGAAAAAGACTTGGTTATTAAAGACGACAAGAAGAATTTGACCAGAGCACATACAGCAGATTAATAAACGGCCCTTTTCAGGGCCACCAAATTTGTTCAAAAAGAATTTGAATTGTTGTACTTAAGTCCAAACATTTCTTTCTATTCTCTTCTAATTACTCTTATTGCTCTCATTCTGAACAGCCACATCAATAAAAATAATAAAAGGTCCCGAATCGTGATTTCCTTCGTTGAGGAAGACAAAGGTGTAGAACTTTCCCAACAAATAAAACTAAATAAGGAAAACCAGGTATCAAACTTAGCAGAATCATGAAATAAAGCATTTCAGTAAACCGACATAATTCAAATGTAATGGATACACAAATTTTGATTTTTTTTGCAAATAATTTGTTTTTCTTTTTTGCACTTTTTAGCATATGAGGGTGGTCCCACGCTGTCAAGATTTTTGGTATCTTTTTTTTCACCGCCCGTAGACTACAGGAATTATCTTTCCTTTTTTTCTTCTAACATTTACTTGTATAAATCAAATCCTATAAAAATTCTTTTTTTTTTTTTTGCACATCTCCAATATGTGCAATACGTAGTAAAAGTAGCGTGCAAAGAATTAGTTTGAAGTTAATTTATTGTTCCGTAACAACAACCAATCAGTCAGTAAACTTCATATTTTAATATGTTGTGTACAGTAACTATTTTACGTTCCTGTAGGAAGTGCCAGATAACAGATTTTGTAAAACTTCCCCGTTGTTATAATACTTGAATAAACGGTATTTATTGAATTAGCTTTAAATTTCTAATAACGTGCATGTAACATGTTTCCAAAAACAAAAGCAAACAGGTTTTTTCTGAACTCATGAGTAATTTCTAATAGAATGTTGGCTTAACAGTCCGTCAGTCAGTGCACATCCCTTCCGTGATATTTAACCAGTCTAGAGATGTTCCGAAAATTGGAAGGCACACACCAAATTATTAATTCTTAAAATAAAACATCGGAACTTATCTAAAACTTTCAATTCTTACGTATAAGCAGGGACGGATCAAGCCATTCTAAAAATGGGGGGTTCCCAATCCAGGACAAAAAAAGGGGTGTGTGGGTTCCAATCACATGTCCCCATTCAAATGCATCGATCGTCCAAAAAATAAAAAGCGGAACACCCCCCCCCCCCCCCCCCGCCCCCTGGATCCGCCACTGATGAGGGTAATTAATTTAAGTAAATTCTGATTTTTAGCCGTCACTCTCAACCTCAACTGAAGGATCGATATATATAAACCTTGACACGATGAGTTCAGTTGTTGTCTTTGGTTCGTGTGTTCGTAAATTGTGTACCCATAAATTAGGAAGTTTTTCTCGTAGGAGTTTATCAATTTTTTTTTTATGTCAGGTCATTTCAAAGCTGACTTTATAGTATTTGAACTTTGTTGGATAGTTATCTCATTGACAATCAAACCGCTACCTCCATTTTTTATTCAAGTTTTGTGGATCCTCAATGCCCTTCAACTTTGTGCTAGTTTGGCTTTCTAAAAATTTTAATATGAGCGTCACTGATGAGTCTTACATAGACGAAACGCCTGTCTGGCGGCTAAAATTATAATCCTGGTACCTTAGATAACTATTTATACGAATAACTATTTTTTATTTAAACAGCTCTAGTGTTAGTTAACTACAAAATGTACAAACATGTTGTTCATTGTGAGCCAAGGCTCCGTGTTGAAGGCCGTACATTGACCTATAATAGTTTATTTTTTATAAATTGTTCTTTGGATGGAGAGATGTCTCATTGGCACTCACACCATCTTCCTTTATCTATGTACTTAAAAACTGTTTCCCAACATATCTATTGTAAGCCATTCAAGACAGAAAAAAAATTATATCAATGATAGTTTATTGATCAAAACGAAAATTGAATACAGATATAATATTATTTACAGACATAAAACATAATTATCGAAATGTTACTAAATTTCACATTATTTTGCAGACTTAGTGAGCGGAAAGTAGTTGCCATTGCGTTGAACGAATTATAAAAAATGATACAGTACCAAATTTGCATTATCTTTTTATAATATTGTGCAGGTACTGTCAGGTAATGTCTAAAGTTGGAAAAGGGGGTTAAGGGTTTACCGAAGAACAATGTATGAAGCCATTCAGGTATTCACTTTGACATTTAGACAATAGACATACTATATACATTTCACACCTAGGTGTCAGTTCATATTGAATTTGTTTATTAGTAACGACCCAATTGAATAGGTTTATGGCTGGATTGCAAGAACAATTGACACGACACGAGAAAGATGGAACCATAATTATGGATAGTACTTTTATTTGCAAATTGCAAATAACCATGCAATGTAATTGTTGACAGTTAATTATTTATATTTCAGAGATAAAAGTTATGGTAGATTAATATATTTTTTTTTCTTTAGAAATAAACACAACTCCTCCAACACTTCGCATGCACCAAACATTATCACAATTGTTTTATTATTCACTAACTTTTACAGGTTAACCTTTTTTCAGAGTACACATTTGTTATAGTAACCTGAAGTTGCTGTTGTCTTTGGTAATCTTATAAAAGAAAATTTTAGGTTTCTTCTATTAAATGCATAAAGGAAGACAATTTATATATATATTGTACCTTGCATTCGGTACAGGAGAGAAACCATTAGTTAGAAATGTTAAGAATTCTAATATAGTATGATATACATTCACTGTGAAACTCACACATTAATATAAGCTACATGTACATGTATCGCACAGACACATACATGCATGGTGGATTCCCCCTTTTATTTTGTCTTTTATCTCACATCTTTTTACTGTTATCCATCATTCTCTATCTTTGTATTTTAGCACGTCTTAAGTCTCTAGTCTAATCCTTGTTTTTTTTTTGTGTGTTTATTTTCTTCCTTAATCTGTATTCTTTAAAAACCCACTCCACAACCTCATTTGCGGCATGGTATTGAACACAAATGCTTGCTATTTCGCCATACAGTTATAGATGTTGAATTCTATGATATTCATGGTAATTGTCTGGATAATTTTAATTTGTAAATGAAACGTGAAGCATTGTCACAAACATAAAAATAAGTAGATGTGGTAAGATTGCCAATGAGACAACTATCAACCAAAGTTCACATGCAGTGGATTAAGCAAAGACGGAAAACTTCAGCAATGAAGAAAACCAATAGTGTCAAGTCGAATGCAACGACATGAAGAATATGAAACAATTCAATTGAGAAATTCAACATCCAAACTTATAACAAAACAATGTACGAAAAACAAACATGACAGACCGGAACCAACAACAACATGATCTGCAGACTCTTTAATTGAGGCAGACACATAAAGAATGTGTAATGGGCTTGAAGATTGGGTAACATGTATGGGCACGATGACATGTGCAAATTTGAATGAATTAAGTTTTTGTTTACAGCTTGTTAGTATCAACTGAGAAAAAGTCGTGTAAATTAGTTTGTTAAAACACCTCACTATTCTCTACATTTTTTTTCCCACATTTTTCTCTATTCTCCCCCCCCCCACACACACATTTTCATATGTCGCATGTAAAGACCACAGTCAGTTTCTGTTGATAATCTTAAGAAAGTACTATTTTTCAAATAGTATACTTTTTCGAGAATTATTCAAGATATGCAAAGTATATACATTTACATGTATTTGTAGACTAAGGATAACTTCACGAGAAGTATGTGTAAGAACAGCCCCACAACGCAGATAATAAATGATCTCTGTTCAAACTATACTTATTTATATGTCATAAACTATATTTAAAGACAAAAGCTGCATCGTACAACCACAGTACGTATCTGCAAAGGAAAATGAAATATTGCATATTAGATCAATTTGTTTTTAAAATGAAAGTAAACAGTGTCATTTACGCTGAATTCCTCACATAGAGCATACCATTCCTATCTCATAAAATCTGTAACGGCCCTTTAATGCTAGAAATGCTTTTAATTATGTTTCTGGAACACCCATTGTATAATCGTTAAAAAATGACCTGGGGTTCTCCAGACCCCGACTTACCCGCCGGGGCTGGGTGCATGCGGCCGTTATTAGTAAGCTGAAATAGAAGATATCATAAAGGTTAATAGAATAAGCGAAACTCAAAGTAGCTGAAATGGAACTAATCAATCAGAAATTACTTGCATCGCAGTATCTCCCACGGGAAACAAAATCATCCAATGTTGATCTTATCATTTTTACTGAGTATCCCTTGAAATTGTTTATTTTACGAGTCTTAAAGGTGTGAATATTTTTTTTCTCAATTTATCCATATCATGATCATATACACGTTTGTACTTACACAATAACTCAATGTAAAGAAAATATTTTTATTTTTGTGCCCGACGCAAAACTGTTGAAGGGAACCTCGCCCTTCCCCAGTTTCTCAGCCTCATACAAAAAAGTTTATATATTCCTGACATTGTCTTTATATCTGATTGCTTATCACTTTTATTCAGATCCTGTCTAGCACTACTGGTGAATAACCGGATACTTGACAATGGCTCGTTACACTTCGTTTACCTTTAAATTGTGTTCGACCTTCGTGTATTACCTGAACTACACAAATCGATACACAGAAGCTATTTTTAACAACAATTTTTTACATAACACCATGGGGATCTAGAAACTGCAAATATACGCTACAAACAAGCTCACGAAGGGTATGAAATTTGAGGATCTAGATTCAACTGGTTCATTATGATTGGTCAAAATATTTACCGGTATTTAAAAATACTCATTTAAGCTGCATCTCTGAACAGCTTTCATCTTTTAAAATCAGTTGAAAATTGAAATTGATTAATATTAAAATTAAGATTCTTTATTATCAAGGATTATAATAACAGATATTTATTAAATTTATTTGTCAAATTTGGTCTCTTGTAAAGAGTAGTCTCGAACATTGCCAATCATACCATATCTGTTACATTGTATATATTTAAAGCTTCTTGCTGACTCATGTAAAACACGCAATAGACATGGATCGATAAACTTCCGCCCACTCGTATACCCGTGGACACGCGTGGGCAACTGTCCACGGCAACGCGTGGACACGCGTGGGCAACTGTCCACGGCAACGCGTGGACACGTGGGCACGTGGACCCCCGTGGACAGGTAATGCCCACTCAGTGCCACGCCCACGGTGGGCACGTGGAAATAGCAAAATCCACGTGAGCTGTAGTGTAGTTATTCATGTTATTGATGTTCTTTTCTTCAGAAACAAAATAAACAAGAACGTTTCAATAGTACATGTACATGGATGCCACACTCTCACTTCATCTACAACCACCTTGACCAAAAACTTTAACCTTAAGTGGGACAGATGGGCGAAAGAACAAACAAGGAACACACAGACCGAAAAACATAATGCCCGTACATGGGCAATAAAAACAATCAAGCCTTTACCCAAGCCGTTGTGAATCATGTGGAAAATAAGAAGCAATAAAAGGGAAAACTATGAGTCCCTTTCATTGATATCACAAACTCACATTAAGTTGAACTTATAGAACCCCCCCCCCCCAAATAATATTTATATAGTCAATATTTCTGGACAAAACCTTTATTTTATTCTTTTTGCTTATAACATGTATAATACTGATAAAAAATATATATTAAACATATTAAACATGGGTGCCGAAATAACTACATCTGGTTGCTGATTTGACCAAGAGCTGATTAACAAAGTCCTTTTTTGACTAGAATTCGCCAAATTTGCATACAAGTGTAAATACGTCTATTTCAAACCAGATTATTTTTGTATGGGAGTAACAATTTAAGTAAGACAAATAGATTTGATAAAGGTTTATAATACAATGAGCATATACATGTACATGTAACATGATGGGGTCCCACTATGCATAAATACTTTACGGGAAAACTTGTGTCTGTCATATATTACCAGGCACACCCATCAAGGCCTCGGTTGAAATTTATCTATGTAGAGGGGGGGGAGGGGGGTGAGTTTGGTGGGAAGCCAATAGTCAATATTGCATTGAGCCTTGACATCGTTTCCATCTGATATCCTGAATTATGGTAATTGGTATGGTATTAGAGGCATATTATGTAATTAATCAGACATTAATCAGATAATCTATCTTTTAATCGTGTTAATCATGTTAATCAATCATTCAATTAAAAATATAAGTATTTATGAGAGACATTTTGTAAATTCTAATTGTTGTTTATTTAGAAATTACAAATGATGTCATCCTGGCAGTCAAGAAACCAAATGAGTGGAAGGTTTTGGTGGTGGACCAGCTTAGCAAACGGATGATCTCAAGTTGTTGTAGAATGTGCGAGATAATGTCTGAGGGAATCACATGTAAGTTTACAAATATTCATGCTATGTATTTTATTCTTTATATGAATGAAATGAGATTAGAGGTACATGTATATGTCAATGTGACAATACATTTGTAACCATACAGCAGGTTAAAGGTTATCTAACTATAAAAATGCTTAAGGTCCATACAGTCTTCTACAATCTCAGACTCTTCAAAAGAGTCAATGCCATCATGGCCATATTGCAGATTCATTTATATTTTCCATGGATCCCAATTTTCATGGATATTTTATGCGTTTCCCTCAGTTTTAGTTTGTTACCCCGATTTTGTTTTTTGTCCATGGATTTATAAGTTTTGAACAGCGGTATACTACTGTTGCCTTTATTTATCATGTTTATGCTCCATTATCAAAAAGACGAATGCAAGAATTTCAAAATTACTCAAAGTATGAAAAGTCGGAGAAGATATAAGACATGTAAGAATGTAAAAGGGAGCAATGAAAGAAAAACTATAATTGAAAAAAACAACAGATAACACCATGGCCAGTGTACATGGTGTATACAAAAAGTCAGACAAAAAATCATTTGGTCAGACAGAATTTTTTAGATTTTACAGCTAAAAATATTGTACAACTTGTCAGATTTCTTTTTCGGTCAAACAAACTCTACTACAGTTTTGCGCATACTGCATGGCCCCCAAAAAATTGTGAGAGAAAAAACCAAACAAGCTTAGAAATCACTACAATGAGTACTTCCTTGGGTGAAAGTGGGTATTCCTGAAGCTCAGGTAAGTACAAATTTAGGGATAAGTGGCATTAGATGAAGTCACAATGGGGGACATTGGTCATTTGTTATTTGATGCATGGCATCTGTAATGATATTAAAACCATTGGAAACCCTTGGTTCAATGGCCTCCTTGTAAGCAACATGTGTTTCATGTAAGTAATCATGGTTGGAATTTCAAGCTATTGAATATCTTATCTGCTGGAAGAGGTTAACTCAGTATACTGCAACAGCTTGAATGTTGCTACAGAGAAATGGAGAGTTCACAATGGGAAATTTGAAATCATCAAAATAAGATCGGAATTTTCAATATTCATTGTTATATGATGATATTTTTAAATTTATGTACATATATATACTATTTTTAATTCAGTGGTTGAAGACATTAATAAAAGGAGAGAACCACTTCCTCTACTTGAAGCAGTATATCTTCTGACTCCAATAGAAAAGGTAAATATAACATTCTTGTATCTGAAATAGAAAAAAGAATAACTCTTACGCACACTTACATGTTGAAGTAGTTTTTCTTCTTGAATAGAAAAGGTTACTCTGACATTCTAAGACATTGAATCCTGAAACCATTTCTTACTCCAATAGAACATATACATGTATCTATACTATACAGTCTATACAAAAAGCCAATATGATTTTATAGTATGAAGAGATTTTTTTAAGACAAAACATTGATAAAATTTTGATTTGTAATACATTGATATTCTTAGTAATTTGATATAATTCTATTGATATCGCAGGTCATTTTAGCTTTCAAATATTTTCATCAACATTTTAATCATATTAATTTATAAAAAAGATCATCATACAAATTAGATTTATTCTTATGTTGGAACCAATATTCTTTTCCCTAAAAATTAAAAAAAATCTCATTCTTTGAAGGAAGTGTTTTTAGTAAAAAAAAATATAAATGATTAAATTATTGACAAAATAGCCTTTACAACAAATCAAATGTACCAGCTTATATTTATTATGAATTTTCTCTAGTTAAAATCAATGCAATGAATTTTCCAAATATTAAGTAAAAACTTGTTTATAATTTTTAGTCAGTACGTGCTCTGATGGTAGATTTCCAGAACCCCAACAACACACAGTATAAAAGTGCTCATGTGTTTTTCACTGAAGGTATTTATAGTATAAGAAATTTCATTGAAGAGTATATATTAATGAAAAACGTTAAATTAATTTTGTCCTTGGTGTAAAATTATTGTTATTTCTATTAATAATGTTGTAGTATATCAGTTTAAGCCATGTATCTTAAAAAAGATTGAGGGAAAAAAAAATAATCAGTTAAAATCAACCAACTGTCTTCTATTTATGAATTATTTTAATGATCTCAAAATGTTCATGGAAGTCATGTTATAAGTATTAAAACATAGACAATACCAATAAACTGTTCGATATTCATTCTTTCAAAAGGAATGTCTCTCATAATAGATATAGGAAGATATGATATGAGTGCTAATGTGACAACTCTCCATCCAAGTCACAATTTATAAAAGTAAACCATTATAGGTCAAGGTACTGTCTTCAACAAGGAGCTTTGGCTCACACGGAACAGCAAGCTATAAAGGGCCCCCAAAAAATTACTAGTTTAAAACCATTCAAACAGGAAAACCCAATGGTCTAATCTATATAAAAAAACGAGATGTGAAAAAACATGTTTAAAAAGTTGTTGCTGTGTAATTTTAATTCAAATCGTACTAATAAATCTTAACACTATTTGGTTTGTTTTTTAGCATGTCCAGATGAGCTATTTAATGAGTTATGCAAATCTTCATCAGCCAAGTTCATCAAGACATTAAAAGAAATAAACATAGCGTTCCTCCCCTCAGAATCACAGACTTACTCCTTAGATTCTAGAGAAACTTTTCAGTTTTATTATAACCCATTACGTACCGCTGGACGTACCATCAACTTGGAAAGATGTGCAGAACAAATAGCCACACTGTGTGCCACATTAGGGGAATACCCTGCTGTCAGATACAGAAGGTATGACATAGAAAAGCTTCCCTTTCTGCTTATTTGTTGTTATTTAAATAAGAAAATGTGGTTTAAGTGCCAATGAGACAACTCTCCATCCTAGTCACAATTTGTAAAAAGTTAACAATTACAGGTCAAAGTATGGTATTCAACATGGAGCCTTGCCTCACACCAAACAGCAAGCTATAAAGAGCCCGAAAATTACTAGTGTAAAACAATTCAAACAGGAAAACCAATGGTCTAATCTATATATAAAAAGCGAGAGAAAAGAAACACATATAAACCACTCCAACAAACTACAATGACAGACCAACAGGCTCCTATAAACCAACTCATTTCCAAAGTCATAAAATGATAAGAATGTTAGAACACATTTTAAGAATACTTTGGTTTGCCCAAACCCTACCCATACATTGAGACAGTGGGAAGGTAGGTAGGCATTTTCTTTTTTTTTCTTTCAAAGCAAAATTGAAGTGTCAGATGCTTATTAGTCTTCTTGTCTATCTTTATAAAAAAAAAAATTTTCGCATCAGGACTATAAATGATTTTGAGTAGGGAGCTATTTTCTGGGTAGGTAGGGTTAGGGCAAACAAACCTATTCTTTTTTATGGCCTTAATCTTTGATATAGCCTTATATTAATACAGCTATAAAATGAATTGCCTCAAAACTGACTAGAGAGGTTTAAAATACCCACGATAGTAAGTATCTACAAAACAAACAAGGTGGTTTAGTTAAAAGATCACTTGTAATAGTGTTAGTACAGTGAAACAGGGTTATGCTTTCAAGAATACTCATTTACAAGTCTTATCTTAAGAGACTTCAGAGAGAATAACGTAAAGTCATTTGTATTATAAATATCAGTACGAGGAGTTGGATAAGTCCAAACCTAATCAAATCAAATCAGTAATACCAACATCATAAAATTATTTTAAAACGGTGACATAATGATTGTACTATGGCAGCTAAAATAAAGATTACAAAGCCAGTTTAAAATTTGGCTCTCTGGAATTTTAAAACATCTTCATTTGTATGATGCGGTTATCAAAGATTTTATTTTGAAAAGACATTACCAACATTACAATTAAATGATACACCTTGTTTGGAAAATATCCTTCAAATAAATTCAGATTTTTTTCTATGGATTTCTAATTGCCTTATACCTGTAGTGTTCTGTTTGGAATTTTTTTTGACATAAGTGTCTTTAATTTTTAGTGAATTTGACAAGAATGCAGAATTTGCTCAAATGGTACAACAAAAATTAGATGCCTATAGAGCTGATGACCATACTATGGGAGAGGTAATATTTATAGATTATCGTTGATCATCTCAACAAAAATTGGTTTTCTCGCTTGAGCAGATACGCGAAAGTGGGAAAAGCAATTGAGCTGAGATGATCAATGATAATTTCTTAATCGCTATTTTACTTATGACAAGGTTGCATGTTCTCCCTCAGTTTCTAGCGATAATTTTTCATATGACTGCTGTGCTGAGAAAGGAAATTTTCAGTCAGTAAGATAAAAGAAAAAATTTGTAAAATAGCATGCTTAACATCTATATGAAATTTCACAATTCATCTGCATTACATGACAATGAGAATTATTTTGAGGTATTAAAAAGTAAAATAAAAAGAATATGGAATTTCGAGGAAAATTCAATGTGGAAAATCCCTAATTAAATGGCAAATTCAAAAGCTCAAACACATTAAACGAATAGATACCAATTAAATGTCATAATCCCTGACTTGATACAGGCATTTTCTTAGGTAGAAAATCGTGGATTGAACCTGGTTTTACAGCTAGTTACACCTCTTACTTGTATGACAGTCTCATAAAATTCCATTATCTTGACAAAATAATTTGGAAAGGTGAACTGGTATTATTGTGAGTAACTGAGTACTCAGGATCCATTTTTAGCTTACCTGGCCTAAAAGGCCATGTGAGCTTTTCTCATCACTTGGCGTCCGTCGTCGTCGTCGTTAACAATTTTTCAAACATCTTCTCCTCTGAAACTACTGAATGGATTTGAATGAAACTTAAAATGATTGTTCCTTAGATTATCCTGCACAAAGTGTGTGCTTCGATTTTTGATCCGTCAAAAAACATGGCCGCTGTTACTTAAAATAGAACATAGGGATCAAATGCAGTTTTTGGCTTATATCTCAAAAACGGAAGCATTTAGAGCAAATCTGACATGGGGTAAAAATGTTCATTAGGTCAAGATCTATCAGCCCAGAAATTTTCAGATGAATCAAACAAACCATTGTTGGGTTGCTGCCACTTAATTGGTAATTTTAAGGAAATTTTGCAGTTTTTGGTCATTATCTTGAATATTATTATAGATGAAGATAAACTGTAAACAGCAAAAATGATCAGCAAAGTAAGATCTACAAATAGGTTAATATGACCAAAATTGTCAATTGACCCCTTAAGGGATAAATGTCCTTTAATGACAATTTTTCACAATTTGTTCATCATATTTGCTAACTTTAAAAAATCTTCTCCTCTGAAACTACTGAATGGATTTGGATGAAACTTAGCATGATAGTTCCTTAGATTATCCTGCACAAAGTGTGTGCTTCGATTTTTGATCCGTCAAAAAACATGGCCGCCCTTACTTTAAATAGAACATAGGGGTAAGTTTTTGTGTTTTGGTCTGTTTTTCTTATACTATATGCAATAGGTCTACTAAAATTGGTGTATAGAATGATTGTAAGGTGTACATGTCTAGCTGACAGGTGTCATCTAACTTTGACCTCATTTTCATAATTCAGTGGTCAAAGTTAACTTTTTATGTTTTGGTCTAATTTTTTAATACTTTATGCATTAGGTCAACTATATTTGGTGTATGAAAATATTTTATGATCTATATGTCGGTTACGCAGGTTTTATTTGAACTTGACCTCATTTTCACAGTCCATTGCTAAGTTTTAAGTGTTTGTGTTTTGGTCTCATTTTCTTTATTTATAAACAGTAAGTCATATATATTTGTAATATTGAAGAATTGTTAGCTGTACATGTTTGCCTGGCATGGTTCAATATGTTCAATAAGGCATTGTTTACCAGGTGAGCGATTCAGGCTCTTGAGAGCCTCTTGTTATTCATTGGATACTAATTTTCATTTATTTCATAAAATTTCTAAAGCTTATTTACGAGTTTAAATAATTTTAACTAATGAGAATTTGGTTAACCAAGAGATCAAATATCAACAAAATTGTGAGTTTGACTCAATCAACAAATAATCGGTACTTTTGAAAGTAAAAGAGTCCACAGTATACAAATATTAGATTGTTGTTGTTCTATATGGTACAATTTTGTGTTTGATATTGATGTCTGTCAGGGTAAATACATTAGGGAATGTGGAATATATCACACTTATAACTCAAATGTATTATTTAAATCAGCTTATATTGAAAAACACATGTTTATGATTTGACGTAGTGTGTAAAACTTGTTTATATTGATATTTGATATATTTGTTTGTGACACACAAGAACAGCGTCCTAAACCTAATTGTCTAACTTGGATATTTTGACCTCATCAAAGTAATATAAACAAAATACATTTAACCATCTACCACAAACTTTTTATACCAAATGTGATAACATATTATAAGACCTCATTCAACAAACATTTTAATTTCATTTATCAGACCTTGATTGACTTTGTTTTATTTCTAGGGTCCACAGAAAGATCGATCCCAGTTGTTAATTTTAGATCGTGGATTTGATCCCATAACACCATTATTACATGACCTACATTTCCAAGCTATGGCTTATGACCTACTGCCCATAGAAAATGATGTTTACAAGTAAGTAAGGTTACAGATGAATAAAGATATTGTTTTCATAATTGACTGAATTTAACACCAATTTTTAATCATCTTTCCTATAATTTATTTAAGTTATTCATATATGTTCACTTGTTTAGGCCTATGTTTCTTCCCGTTGATGTGATATAAAACAATTTTTGAAAAAGATTATAAGAATATTACTTTTTATCAAAAAAATTGTCCATATAACTTCTTTAGAATTTATGCTTTAACTTATTTAACACTTATAAGCATAAAAATATGTTTCCAGCTCTTAATATTTTCGGACACTTTCTGATGATAAGACTAAAACTATTTTTTTTTAGATATGAAAATAATGTTGGAAATGATGTTGTTGAAAAAGAGGCTCTGCTAGATGAGACAGATGAATTATGGGTAGAGCTAAGACATCAACATATTGCCATAGTATCACAGTAAGTGTTTTACATGACTACATTGGATATGCAAAGAAAAGTATGATTGAGAATTTAAATAACATTTTCCATTTTTCTTATTTAAAAAAATGGTTGTATATACTGTGATACACTTAAAGAATAGATATAGGAAGATGTGGTGTGAGTGCCAATGAGACAACTCTCCATCCAAACAACAATCCAAAAAAGCAAACCATTATAGGTCAATGTACGGCCTTCAACACAGAGCCTTGGCTTACACCGAACAACAAGCTATAAAGGGCCCAAAAAAAACTAGTGTAAAACCATATAAACGGGAAAACCAACGGTCTAATCTATATAAAAAAACGAGAAACTAGTATGAATTTACCAAACATGTTGAGCAATACAACAAACCTCATCAAACACCCACAATCCTAAAAAATTAGGCCTACACAGACAACAATGAACAAATCTTAGAACTTGTATTCATTGTAATTATTTGATTTAATTATAAATGACTATATATAGCTAGTAATGGAAGTACCTATATTTTTGATGACAGGAAAAGTTCATAAACTTTGTTTGCTCATTTTCTAATATACCAAAAATTTCTAAACAAATAGTTGTTCACCTTGTCTGTTTGTTCGTCCCACTTCAGGTTAAAGTTTTTGGTCAAGGTAGTTTTGGATGAAGTTGAATTCCAATCAACTTGAAACTTATATTTATAATTAGTACACATGTTCATCATGATATGATCTTTCTAATTTTTATGCCAAATTAAAGTTTTGACCCCAATTTCACGGTCCACTGAACATAAAAAATGATAGTGTGAAGTTCAGGTTAAAATTTTGGTTAAAGTTTTTGGTCAAGGTTGTTTTTGGTAAAGTTGAAGTCACATCAACTTGAAAACTAGTACACATGTTTCCTATGATATGATCTTTCTAATTTTAATTCCAAATTAAAGTTTTGACCCCAATTTCACGGTCCACTGAACATGGAAAATGATAGTGCGAGTGAGGCATCCGTGTACTATGGACACATTCTTGTTTATTTTTACATTAAAAAAATGTCTCTGGTCATATTTTTGCAGAGGATGCTCATACAACACAAAACCGAAATAGATGCATCAGTTAAGTGGTTTATAAAAAAGTTTTATTAACTAAATGAAAAAAATTTAGTAGTGGATTTGTCTTTCTTTATCCCTTGGGAAAGAATATTGGTATTCGAAAAAATGTACTTGAAAGTTTCAACATTTCTTGATTTATTTCAGACAAGTAACGAAACAGTTAAAACAATTTGCGAAAGATAAAAAAATGACAGACGGAGACAAAGCCAATATAAGAGATTTATCTCAGATGTTAAAGAAAATGCCTCAATATCAGAAAGAATTAAGTAAATACTCAACACACTTACATCTGGCAGAAGATTGCATGAAAATCTACCAGAAACATGTTGACAGATTATGTAAAGTAGAACAGGTAAGTAGAGTTATCTCCCATTGAATAAAATACTTGTAAATTATGACAAAAGATAATAGATTATTTTGCATCGACCTTCAAAAATTCCAAAAAGTTCATACCTGGGTATCAGTCTATAAATGATCTCTCTGGAATAGATACCACCTCCTTTGGTTGGTAATATAAAAAGTTCATAGCAATCACGATAAACTTCGATTCTTAGCATGTTAGTCTGGGATACTGAAAAGGTTAAAAAATTAGGTTAAATTATCAAGTGCTTTCTAGAATTCATATGATTAAAGGATACAATGAAAGGAAGGAGAAAGAATTGAAAAAGATAATTTGATAAAAAAAAATTGTATGTATGAATTTATTATGCTTATATTTTTCAGGATTTGGCAATGGGAACCGATGCAGAGGGAGAGAAAATAAAAGACCATATGAGAAATATTGTACCTATATTATTAGACCAACATATAACAGCATACGATAAAATAAGAATAATATTATTATATATAATACATAAGGGAGGTAAGTTATCAGATTATACTTAGTAGAACCATCGAAATTGTTTGTAGAAAGTTTTATTTTTTATTTGATTTATTAGTTACATCCAATCTCACAAAAAATAATAATTAATTATCATAAATAGAAGTGAACAATCCCATTGAAATAGATTATGTTTTAGTAATAGTTTCATTTGAGTTGTCCTTTATAGATATTATGAACATAAAAAAATATTGGCAAAAGTTCAAACGCTAATCATAAACTAAATAAATAGATTATTAGCATTAATTATCTTCAAAAGCTATATTATAACAAGACTAGTGTAAAGAGCCTTTTTAGTGCTTCTAATTTTTAAAAAAATGAAAACCTAGGCCTAACTTAACTTCATTTTGCATATTCCTGAAGTAAAACACATTTACATGTTGGTATGTTGAATGATCATTAATTCTTACACATATACATGTATCAGCAATTAGTCTACTTAGGACTGGATCAATATCATTTCCAAAAGAACCAGTGAACATCCTAAAGAAATAGTAAATTTTGAAGAAAAAAACTTTAGATAAACATTTTAGTAGTTATTAAAGCCTGTATAATATTTAAATATATGATGTTTTTAAGAAAAATGAAAGAGGATACCTGTACATGTTTAACCTATGATTTGACCTTTATATACCATTACAGATGATAAGGCTGAGGAAGGTATAAAAGTTTAATTGCACACCTGTTAAACTAGATATTTAAAACATGTACTTTTTGCAGTGCAGTTTACCTGGAAATTCTTCCAGACTATATATTATGCTTCTTATTTGCGATGAATTAAATCTGATTAATTGTTCTAGTTATTTTGATTGGCTGTATGATATTTGCATGAGGAGGATGTTTAACGTCTGCTCAGCTTTCTAGGTTTAAAAAGGGGAGATAATTTTAGGAATTGTACATCACTGGCATTTTATGTAAAAGATACTTTACAATTATTAAAGTAATGACATGCCATTACTATTTTAACTGTTAAATACTTCATCATTGGGATTTTTTTTATTTTTGAACTGTCACTTTGGGAGGAAATCATAGGTTCACGCAATTGATGAGCAAAATTAAGAATATTTTTTATTAGGAAAATCAGTAGATCTTTAGGAACTTTCAGATGCATGGCATACTTAAGCTCAATTTCTAGCTGTTTTCCGACACGATGATTTAAAGGTCCTAAAATGTTTGGAATGAACTGGCTGCAATAAACCTGCAGAATGGACAATTTCATCTAACTCATATATAATATAAACACAATTCATCATATATGACTGACAATTTACAATTTTGTAGCTTAGGAATTAACAACCCACAAATTACATTTCATTAAAAAAAATGTTGGGGTGTAACAAATTTTAAAATTCGCAAAAAAAACCTGAAAAACCAAAAATATAAGTTGCCTATCATAGAAGGTATTTTTACTTTGATGGTAGATTTCAACATAGTATAAATATATAAATTCTCTTTACATGTGTATGTTGAAAGTGCTGTATATATTTCCCCCTCAAGATGTTAATAATTTAGTTTATGTGTTAAAATTCAAATTCAAATTACAAAGAGTGGGGAAATATTGCAACTTTTGAGCAAATCTGAAAGAGTTGGTTTATTTGGATAAAATAGAGATGCATCTTCTTATTTGAGACTAGATAATTGTTTGATATTATTTCAGTTTAAAATAACTCCTGTTTCTATTACGGAGAATAAACAAAACTCTGCCATTGGACAGATGTAAACAAATTGTTACACCTCTAATGATACATTGATCCATACCTCATTATGCTTTATTCAGTTTTCTTCTTGTACAGTTACACACACTACTAAACAAACTACCTTAAATTGTCATATACTTGGTACTTTTTCATTAAGGAAAGCATGGTGAACTTTGATATAGACCTTCCTGTTTTCTAACACTAAAATCCATCATTAAATGTTGAATAGTAAAATAGAAAACATTTAATTGGTTTAATATACAATCCATGAAAAGTTTTAATATTATTTATTTTCTTTTTATGCCCCACCTACGATAGTAGAGGGGCATTATGTTTTCTGGTCTGTGCGTCCGTTCGTTCGTCCGTTCGTCCGTCTGTCCCGCTTCAGGTTAAAGTTTTTGGTCGAGGTAGTTTTTGATGAAGTTGAAGTCCAATCGACTTCAAACTTGGTACACATGTTCCCTATGATATGATCTTTCTAATTTTAATGCCAAATTAGAGATTTTACCCCAATTTCACGGTCCACTGAACATAGAAAATGATAGTGCGAGTGGGGCATTCGTGTACTGAGGATACATTCTTGTTTTGTTATTTATTTATTATTGTTAATTTTTTATTGTCAGACTAAGAGTATAAAAGTTTTACATATAAAATAGATAAAAATCTGGGTGGCTGACTTGAGTATTGCGTACATCTCATAAGGGTTTTATATAATTTATCATGATGATTGGATGGGATGCGCTCATATTGAATGTGAGGGTGCATTTTCCTCAGAATTTTGATAGGTAAAATTTTTTTTTTTTATATATTATGGGTAGTTAGGGTCGTAAAATAGTGCCGGATGCATTTTATTATGGCACAGTCCTAATTTATTGTGTTTAAGAAATATTTTACAGAATTTATACTCTACACAGGTAAATAAAATATTTTATGACCCTTTTTATTCCCCCTCTTTGAAGTCATTCTAGCTGATTGGATTTTCCTATGAATTTTAACATTATTTTTTACCTTTGATTACAGGAATATCAGATGAAAATTTATCCAAGTTAGTTCAGCATGCACAGATTCCTCAGGAAGAGAAGTGTATTATAACTAACATGCAAAACTTAGGAGTACCGATCGTACAAGATGTAAGTTACCGGTGTTGTAAATCCAAAGCTTGATTTTGTTAAAACTGTATTTAGCCCAACAGGTAACATGATAAAATCAACCATACTAGTTGCACTGTTTATTGCATAGATCCTAGAAATTAGATTTAAGAGTCACACCTACAACTTCTTTTCTTATTCATATTCAAATGAAAGAGCAAGGTCAACTAATTTTAGAATGAAAAGAGCAAGGTCAAATAATTTTAAAATGAAATGAGCAAGGTCAAATAATTTTAAAATGAAAAGAGCAAGGTCAGATATATTACATGTTTTATTAAATACCAGGCTAGACTTTGTTCTCTACACACTTAAAAGTAGATATTAAATACTTTGTTAAAATGACAATATGATTATGTTCACTCACGCCTTTTGAAGCATCTAAAAATGATGAAAACTAATTTATTGATTTCAAAGCAAATTCAAAGAGATAAATCGTGGATTTCTATCAAATGTTTAAAATGTTTATGCTTCAAGCACATCATATCCTGTTTGATTAGTTCCTATACCTTCAACTCTCTATGTTTTATTTTGTTTTTGTGTGTCTTCTCCATGATGTTTATTTATTCTAAAATTAGCTTTACTGTGTGATGTCATTCTAAAGGAGGATGCCCTGAAGAAGATAAGGAAGGGTAGGAAAACAAAATGAAAGGGCTGTTAGCAGCAAATTATTGGTGGGTTCCGGGGATATTGTGTTTGATTAAATATTTGACCTGTTTGATGTTTGAGTTACTACTGATGAGGAGTTATTAAGAATTATACTTTTTATTATTAGGTCATGTAAAAAATTATACAACAAATGTATGAACATTTTTTTGTTATGCCATTTTGTCAGCAGAAAAAATATCACTGATTGCAAAACTAATAATAATTTGTATACAATTTTGCATGCTACGACACACAGGGCCAAGGTAAAAACTTGAGTGGAATTTTAGATGATTGTTCTAGTTACGGGACATTTCAGTCAATAGCCCAGGTGAGAAAATCACTAATAATAGGCAAGGGCTGAAAACTCCTTTTTCTGAATGCACTATTTTGTCTTGGTGGTCGGATAATTTTTGCTTTACAATTTTTATTTTGTCAAAACAAGGCAGAGATGAAGAGTTTTACCTTTCCTACCTATTTTTCAACTCATTAACTCGTGTCCACATGTAATCAGAATTTTAAAGAACTTTGAAGTTTCTCAAGGCTTTGCAAATGTTAATAATAGCTCTGCTATGATGAAATACATGAATATGGGAGAAATAGATGTAAAATTAAGGTAATATTAGATTCACAATTTTAATGGGATAAACTTTGACTTAAGATATATGTCTTAGAATGGGATATACTGTGGATTCATTAGTATACCTGGAATACTTAATTTCCTAGATGTTGTGCATTGGTGGATCCAAGGGGGGGGGGGGGTTTGGCCGATCAATGCATTTGAATGGGAGCATATAGTTGGAACCCTCCCTCTACTCTGGGTTGGGAACCCCCCTTTTTAAAATGACTGGATCCGCCCTGTTGTGGGTAAAAGTTATCCATAAATATAAGTAATCAATGCAATACAAATTTTCAATAAAATTGTATACTGATTTTTCTCTCAATCCCCAAAAATGAAGGTTTGAAATTATACTTATGAAGGTCTGTGGGATATGACGATAAAGTAGAAAAATTTTTATCTTTGGATATAAATCTTAGAAAAAGATGTTGCATGAATGATGTGGGATTTTCTTTTTCCTTTTCCCTTGAAATTAAATTTTTCGACAAAAAAAGAAAAATATGACAGAAAAATATAAAAGAGTTGTAGTGGATATGGAATTTCTTTCATTTGAATGTGTTATTAAAATTTTTTTGATTATTTAAAAACCTAGCGATTATAAGAATTGAGGCTTTATTTTGTAAACTGCAACAAACATGTTTAGCAGTGATGGTATATTTTCTAATTTTACTTGTAATCCTCAAATGCAAAACTATAACAGAATTTATTTATTTATTAGTTCTTTACCCATTTTCATCTTCCCTCACTTTAAAGCTTTTGAGAGAGTGTTTATTATCAAGTAAATTATTTGAATAAGCTGGTTTAATTAACCGATCATCAAGTGAATTCTAACTTATTCACATTCTGCTTTATAAAAGATTGTGTTTACCAATTTCTTCTTTGAAATGGTGAAATTTACATTTTTGCTTCAGTAATATTATTTAGACTTTTAACAGTTTTAGTTAGCATAAAAAGATTTATATATGAGTGACTAACTATTAAATATACAATATTTCTGAACAGTCCAGAAAAAGTTTTCACTCTAAGAAAAACTCCTCCTGAGCTTTTGACTAAGTTTTGGTTTTATATACTTGGTGTGTAAGTTATTGGAGGAAAAAGTATTTTTGGAAGAAAGAAGAATATTAGATAAAAAATATTGAAGTCCTTCATACCTAAATTTAACTGATTTCAGGATGGTGAACCAGAAAAATCCAGTATTTTTAAATCGGTATGGAGCGTGGCATCTTTTTTGTAGTGAAATCAAGTTTATAATGTATGCAATAATTTTTGTTGAGAATATGACAATTAATACACTAACATTCAACATGTTCAACTATTCCTTTTTCTATGTGTGTGTGATTTGGATTTTTAACACTTCTGTCTGTATATATGTGGTTTTCTCTATAAATATTGACGTCTTTAGAAGTATTACCAATTTCTTTTAGTCTGATTCTTTTCCCCTGTTGTACAGATAACTGTTCCTCTGGTTATACCAAATTTTGTCATGCCCCTGTCATTACAGAGGGGACATTAAGTTTTACCCTTGTCCGTCTGTACTTTCGTACATTCGTACGTCCCATACATAGTATAAATTCGGTTTGCCTCAACCAAATGTTATGAAACTAATACACAATGCTTATTACCTCAAAATACAGATCAAGGTTGAATTTTGGAGGTGTCACTTTAACCGTAATAGATTATGCCTCTTTACAATTGGAAAAATTGCTAAATTTTTAGTTTACATTCTCTAACTTTAGTTTGCCTCAACCAAATGGTATGAAACTTATAAACTATGATTATTAATAATCAAATAATTACTATAAAAATGGCAAAGTTATCGCTCAATAAAAAAAAACCTGAGGAGGCTCATCATTAAATGCATGTAATGTGTGTGATCATTTTTATGCCCCACCTACGATAGTAGAGGGGCATTATGTTTTCTGGTCTGTGAGTCCGTTCGTTCGTTCGTCCGTCTGTGCGTCCGTTCGCTTTAGGTTAAAGTTTTTGGTCAAGGTAGTTTTTGATGAAGTTGAAGTCCAATCAACTTCAAACTTAGTACACATGTTCCCCATGATATGATCTTTCTAATTTTAATGCCAAATTATAGTTTTGACCCTAATTTCATGGTCCACTGAACATAGAAAAGGATAGTGCGAAATTCAGATTAAAGTTTTTGGTCAAGGTAGTTTTTGATGAAGTTAAAGTTACATCAACTTGAAACTTAGTACAGATGTTCCCTATGATATGATATTTCTAATTTTTATTCCAAATTAAAGTTTTTACCCAATTTCACGGTCCACTGAACATAGAAAATGATAGTGCGAGTGGGGCATCCGTGTACTATGGACATATTCTTGTTAAATTCAAAGTTAACCCATTGATGTGTTTTACAATTTGACTATAATTTGATGATAATTATAGGGTCTCGTTTAGTGTTCACTAAAACATGTGTGTTATTATCAGAGTGTTTGAACTAATCTACTAACAGTTAAAGCATTGTAGAATAGCATTAAGCACTCTGTTGGTATTTTC
This sequence comes from Mytilus edulis, assembly GCF_963676685.1. Classification (NCBI taxonomy): domain Eukaryota; kingdom Metazoa; phylum Mollusca; class Bivalvia; order Mytilida; family Mytilidae; genus Mytilus; species Mytilus edulis. The sequence goes on along the minus strand of NC_092345.1, from coordinate 30,363,526 downwards.
CAATGGTAGAAATACTGAATAGAAGTAGAAGTATAGGAATGATAAATATTGCTTCTTGAAATATACTTGTGAATTTTTTGCAATTTAATCTTTTAATGAAATTAAAAGAACTTATTTATAACTGTATTATGATCTTATTCATATTGCCTATACTCTAAAATCAGAAATTAGTGTAAGATTTATATTAATGCTAATAATGCGACTTAATGAGTATCACAATAATAGAAACTCAAATTTTAAATTAGATGGATATATCTGTATGTAGATTTTCTAGAAAATCTCAATAAACATTTTGCATTGTTGTCCATTCTTCAAAAATCAAGGCACTAAATGCATGCAATAATTTCTGAATTTACAGTATATGATATCTATGATGTGTAAACTATTCTAATTGGTTAAGTGTTGGATCCAGCTAGAGATTTAGTGGCTTAAATTTAATTTTTCAATAGGTTGGATTGATTTTATTTAATATATGCTGTATGATTAATACTATTTCCTCTCCTAAGAACTTACTCATCTGTATTTTACAGATGAGGTTGACTTGCCTATGAACAAAACAAGGTCATGGTGACCTATATTACACTTTTTAAGAGTATGTACACAGACAGACATTTAATTTAAAGTGAAAATAAATAAATTTAAAGTATTTACTGTCTTCTGATTGGTAAAAAGTATTAGTTTTATTTTCAATGTTGTCAATTTTTATGGCGACATGCCCACTCTGACGTTATGTATTCATACGCCAACATGTGTGTACATTGTTATTGTTAATATAAATAATATAAAAAGTTCTTTGAGCCTTATTTTTGATAGAAATTTATTTATAATGAATGGCAATAATTTATTTTGAATTTATTGAACCATAAAATTAGTTTTTGACTCTTCACATTTTACATAATCCGCTTTGCGGATGCGGATTATTCAATTTGAAGAGTCAAAAATCATTTTTATGGTTCAATAAATTCAAAATAAAAAATAGCCATTCATTAAATGACTTGAATTTATATTATGTTATGGTCCTCTACATTTTTCACTTATTTGAAAGTTAAAAAAAACTTGAATTAAAGATCTGTAAACATATAAGACTTCCCTCTTCAATTAAGAGAAGCAAATTGAAACATAATTGGCAGCACTTTGACCTTCAACTTCTTTATTAATACATCTCAATGTTACAGGAAGTTAATCCAGACATAATTGCCAACACATTGGGATTAAGTGTATGTAGATTTTACATTATCTGGCATGATTGTGTTAGGGGAATATTTTCTATTATTTACTGTATGTGTGGTACAGCGGTATGGTTGCATTTGATTGTGTTAGGGGAATATTTTTTATTATTTACTGTATGTGTGGTACAGCGGTCTGGTTCCCTGCTTCCTATACTACTGGTTTATGGACTGGTTCCTTGTACAAACAATGTATAACAATGGAGAATGAAATCATTATATCATTATTTGTTTGTTATATTTATTTTTTGAACAATTTGTTCGGCTGATACAATCTTAACAAGAGCTCTATGTTTATTAAAATGCTATTGAAATAAAAGTCTATGAAATATTCATGGATGTTTAAGAAGTATTTGTATTTGACATATTTTAAAGCAAGGAAAACATGTGTATGTTTACCATATAAACTTTAGTTAGCAAAATTGTCATGCTGTTTTTACAAATGGAAAAATTGCTGAATTTTTCATTTCAATGCTGTAATTCAAGATTGCCTTGAAAAAATGTTATGAAACTTTTACCTAATGCTTATTACCACATAACTCAGATCAAATTTGAATTTTGGTGACATCACTTTTACTGTTCTAGACTTATGCCCCTTTACAAATAGAATTGCTTAATTTTCGTTTACATGACATATGATTCTCCTTGCCTTGCACATAATTCTGGATAATATTGTCACAAAAATAGCCTCTCATAGTTAAATTTCACAAAAAAAACAAAGTCAGCTTTGAATCAATTCTTAATTGTCTGTAAAAACAGTCAGTGTTCAAATGGTTTGATGATTCTTGAGGTGACAGACTTATAATTTTGCAAGATGGCTTCCCTTGAGTGTTGCATACTTAGCCATACTTATTGTTATCATATAAGCTATGGCAGTTCTTCTTTTACTAATTATTAATTAACTCAATTGGTAAAGACTAAAAGAGATTTTACTTTGAACAGGGAATGCGGTCTTGAGTTATATTCCAATGCAAAAGTGACAATGTTTCATGTTTTCTATTGAGAATCATGGCTGATGCCATTTTAGAAGTAACACAATTTATATATATATATATATAACGGAAGACATGGCAAACAAGAACGCACTGAAAAAAAAAACCCCGAAATCAATCCAATATATTTCAAACTTTAGGTAATGAGTGACTGTGTCTGTATAAAAAGACTAAGCCTATAAACGCACTGAATGGAGCATAGGTAACGAAAGCATCTAAATACAATTAATAATTTAATTACAGGGCAGTTATTTATAAATTATGGGTGATGTAGTCAAGAGTTCACATTGAAAGGGATTAATCAGATTGGATTTGTCGCCCTTCCTTAAACTTCCTGTATCCTCCTCTCTGCTTTGTCTTTTCGTCTTTTCTGTCACTTAATTTATGTTTTCTGTGTTGTGTTGTAACTCCGTGAAATCTGTCAATGCATTATAATATCAATATAAAACTCTAGAAATTAAATCTTTTTTGATAGGATAACCAATATCTTTGATCAGTATGAACAGCCTTATGCTAAATGGTGTCATTAATGACCAAACTACTTTGTAAGGGCTGATTCAGAAAATACTATGTCCCCCCAGGAAGGCAATTTTTCTTATTATGATGTGAGTGGTTGTATTTGAAATACCAAAATGCATAGGGAGTGCTGTTCTTATTATTTTTATGCCCCATTTATTATGCCCCATTTATGGGCATTATGTTTCCTGGTCTGTGCGTCCGTTTGTTTGTTCATTTGTTCGTTGATCTGATCGTCTGTCCGTTTGTCCGTCTGTCCCGCTTCAGGTTAAAGTTTTTGGTCGAGGTAGTTATTGAGGAAGTTGAAGTCCAATCAACTTGAAACTTAGTACACATGTTCCCTATGATATGATCTTTCTAATTCTAATGCCAAATTAGAGATTCCCCCCCCCCCCCCATTTTCATGGTTCACTGAACATAGAAAATGATAGTGTGGATGGGCCATCTGTGGATTGGAGACACATTCTTGTTATTTCTGTGGGTGGTTGGTGTTTAAAAAAAAGTGCTGTCCTTGAGGGCGACATAGTATTTTCTCGTACAGCCCTAAGAATGATTGTTGACTAATATAAGATGATCTAAACACCTTTTATTTCACAAATCACTACTTTTAAATACTGGGCCTTATGAAATGTTCAAGGCTGACTGATTCCATAATGTAGATGCTTTTATCTCACCTTTCTGTGTTTTTTGTTGCAAAACATTTTTGTTTGCTTATTTCTATGCAGCCTTTTTATGTATTTTGCTGATATATAGGGATACAGCAGGATATAGCATGGCAAATAGTTAGTATTAGCCTGTTGTGAAGACTTAGTCATTATACAGTACTGACCGTGCAAGGGCTGTATAGCCAGTCAAGGACGTTAAATCATCCATTTGTTGTATTATACAGTAAAAAAGTTTATTGTAATAACACTAAATGTTAATTGAGACTAACAATAAAAAACTATATTTTAACATTTATGTGTGCAACATTTAAGTTAGAACATCTTTTTTAACTTAAATATTTTAACAAAATATAAAAATTTAAAATAATTTCTAGCTGTTTTGTTTCAATGTGTAATGAACAAGATGTCATGATTTTCCTGGAGATAACACTTAGCAGCCATTTTATTTTAAACCTTTGTGGTGCTTGATTGTGGAGTTCAAATATTCCAGCCAGAATATAAAGAATATAAGACTCTGTGTTGAAGACAGTACTTTTATAAATTGTGAATATGATGGAGAGTTGTCTCATTATCACATCTTATATCTAAGCACAGATTATTCATTTTGGGATAAATCACTTGACCTTTGTCTGAACTGTTAAATATGGGTATTTTTTTTAATCTGATAGAATAAGTTGAAGACATTTTAATCAAGTCACATGTACATGTATTTATCAATTTCAAAACTTGAAAAAAAAAGAGATCTTCAAACAATTCATTTAAATTAAAATAATAATAAATAATTATTTTATTATAGTTAATAATTGCATAGAAATTAATTGATGTAAGAATTCACCTTCAGTGGGTATGCTTATTTTTATTATCAAGTCTCCTAGGAAAAGCAACCTTATATTATTGACTGAGCGTGGAATTTATTGACAATGTGAAAGTTAATAACTCCTTGTTCTCCAGAGCTTAGGTCATGCATCTTGAAGATTTTCTTGAACCAGTTGTTTGTTTCTAAATGTACTTTTTATGAGCATTTAAAAATAAGACATTCTTAAATTAGTGACCTTATCCTTGGTAAAAAAATTCTTGATCAGAAAATATTTAAGTTTGGTGCAAGTTTCTTTTTGTGATTCATGATATTTAAGATTTGACATTCTAAAAACAATGATTTTAAATATGCATGGTATTGTACAGAGGGATTGTAATGATCACCTTTCTTGTTCCCTTTGTATTTAACTTTTCTTTGATGTGGATTTACTAAGTTTGCCCTTTTTTATTTTTTTTACATTTAAGCATATTTACTGAATTGCAGTAATACATTGGTTGTAATTACTTTTTTTTCCAGATATGTCATCTAAACTGTCTTTCATACAAACTATGGAAAAGACAGTTCACAGTCTAGTGATTTTAATGTTCTTAACCAGAGTTGTCCCCCTTTTACCAAGTAACAGTGAAAAATGCACACCATCTGTATCTATTTTATGTACATTGTTATATTTATACAGGGTGGCAGAAAGAAGGCATCACAACCTTATCAGCCATTTAACAGGAAAAAACAAATAGAAGGTGCCTATCAGATGTCTCGGTGGACGCCATACATCAAAGATATTATGGAGGTAACTATTTATTTAATATTCATTCGTATAAAGTTAAATTTGAGGCAATATTACAAATAGAAATTTTATTTTATAAAAATATAAAGCAGAGGAAATAAAGAAACATAGTTTGTACAGCAACATTAAAATATGCTGTTCTTAATATAAAATGGGTGTGAAAAAAATAATGCTGATGAGTCTTAGATGTGTATGTGGACGATCCAACTTAGAAACTCAGATTTTTATCACACAATCCATACTTATAATTCTTGAAACAATCAAAATACTGTCATTTCAATTAAAAATACAAAAAATATTTATTGGTAATATATCTGGTTTGTACATCAAGGAGACAGCATCAACATACATATAAATTTTTTGACAGTTAGACACCAGTGCAACAGACTTTTTTTGACAAACTTGTTGGCAATGTACGAGTTTAGAATTTTACAGTACTGCATGATATGGTTTAATCTAAGTTAGTTGATTCCAAGAAGATAAACTTACACAAAATTTCTAATAGAAAAATTTGAAGTCTGAAATGCCCTTACACAAAATTTCTAATAGAAAAATTTGAAGTCTGAAATGCCCTTACTGTGCAAAATGGGAAGATTTTATTATAGTTTTCAAGTCAGTTAGTTTCATTTTACTGAAATGTAACCCTCAAAGAAACATGAATGCAGACCTCTGATAATATATTGTACTCCTATCTTTGAGTGAGCTTGCACGTTTTGTTCCTAACGTATTAAAACTTGTGGTTTTGTCAGCTTTTCATGATGAAGAAGTTTTTACGGGAAATTATAGTTGGTTCAACTTTTATTTTTAGGATGCTGTTGAAGAAAAGTTGGATAACAGACAGTTTCCATTCCTCTCTGGTGGTGCTCCAAGATCAGGAGGATTTAATAAACCTACAATAAGGTAAATTTGTTAACAAATTAATACCAGAAAATACAGTTCATAAGTGTGAAACATGAGGTGCAATGCCACCAAACCACTATCGTTCTATTTCATGAGAAAGAAGTCCATTATCAGAGAAATTACATTTTCAGTGTTGCATAAAAGGGAGTTGTAATGGTAAAAATTCTTGTACAATGACGTTAACAGTAATTTGTGGTGCATGCCGATGAAATGACACTTTCATTTAGAAGATAAAAAAGACTGATTTTGATGAATCACGTTAAAATTGTTCCAAAAATAACAGAAACAATAATTATTCGAGACCTCTGACGAATCACAATAATGATATTTTTAACCAATTTGACCCTAACAGTAGCCTTAACATGCTTAAATGGCTGTTTGATGCCTAATGGTAAAGGGCATTGATTCCAATATAAAAATCATCTGCTTTCCAACGCAAGAAAGTTTTATTTCTACTGATATATTAGGTGAACATTCTTTATCTATTGACTCTTATTTGATTAGTGACTCTTGACTTGACCTGGCTATTCTTGCCTTATCACTGACACTGAAAGATAAAAAATTAAATTTTTAATCCAGATCATCATTTGTTTAATTGCTAGCTCCTCATTACTTGTCATCTATTGGTGTTGTCGTCCATCACCATCTGATGTCTTAATTTTACATAAATCTTCTCCCTTGAAAGAAGTTCAAACAACAGGGCCAATTTGAACCAACTTTAGCCACAATCATCCTTGGGGTATCTAGGTGAACAATTATGCTTGTCAGCCATGCTGACCAACCGAAATGACTGGCATGGCTAAAAAATAGAACATAGAACATAGGGGGAAACCGGGTAAATTACAAATTTGGTATTTTATCTTGAAAATTATATAAAGACTCAAATTCTTGATGGCATTTATTTAAATTGTCAAATTTTAGCTATATATGACTAAGCCTTTCTAAGCTGATACAATTAGATTCTAATTAACTAACCCAAGAGTTAATAATAATTGTTTAAAGTTAAGAAATGATTGAAATAGAAATTGATACCTTCTGTATTGATTTGCTGAGTCGGAAAAAAAGCATGATTTTGTTACAAATAAAAAAACCATTAGAACTGATCAGATTTATTACAAAGTACATGATGTTATGTTAGACAAAATTGACCAGTTGGTCCCCAGAGGAAACCGGTTTTAAAAATAAAAGAGAAAGGCATTGTCCCACAATCCAAGGGAATCCGCATACATAGAAACTCCTGTCTAGTTTAAGATCTACACCCCTTTGGCTAAGTAGAGCAAAGGTTATTGATCTATCTTGGAAGGAACATCAGCTGACTATAAATCTAATTATCTGGGATGATATAATAAGATGATATAATGAGAAGTGTTCCTTGGAGCAAGTTTTGATGTATTTTTTTCAATTTAAAGTACGAAATATTTTCTATATATATTTGTACTTTAGAATTGTTTGTAGCATTAAGCAATTATGAAATTTTCTTAGGGCTATTCCAGAAAAAAATGTATGGGGGGTTGGAAGGCAGTTTTTGTCAGCACCCACCACCCAGACAATTGTAATTGAGAATTATAGTGCATTATAGTGTGAAAAGTTGCTCTGATACCCATCACCCATGTAATTATTAATACAATGTGCCTTCCAACTCCCCCATACATTTTTTTCTGGAATAGCCCTTAGATGAATTTGGAATTTTTCTTCCTTTCCAGGAAATAAACTTTTAACTTGTAGATTATTTTTGTAACAATGTGTATACTTGCAAATCTACTGTTTTTCTTTAGTCTGTCTGTTACTAAAGTTTATCAATACAAAATCACCTACAGCTTAGATAGAAATGGAAACTTAATTGACAAAAGTACTTTGTATTAAATGTTAATGTGCACCGATTAAAATATATGAAATTGATTTTTTGGGTTGCCAATTGCAAAACATTGATAGTACCATTAATATAGATTGGGAGTTATTATTTTTCAAATAATAAGTTTTATGATTTATATAGATCTATAAAAATAATAAATAAAAAATAGATTTTTGATTATACTGTTAAATTTGCAGTGATTTATTTTCTTCATAAACTCTAACAATTGATATCACAATTTTTCCGCAAGTGATTAAAAAGTTGTCCTTTGGACTAATGATAGAATTCTTTGAATAAATTTGGAAAAAATATAATTCAGTAATTAATGTCATGTGACAATTACTGGACAGTTACTGTGTTATATTGATAATTCTAGACTATAATGTAATTTTAACATCAAATAAGTTCATCCTAGTCAAATGTCATTGTTACAATCATATCAGGCTATAAAAAAGAATATGTTTGTTTTCCCTAACCCTACCAACCCCCCAAAATAGCTGCCTACTAAATATATTTTATTGTCCAAATGTGAAAAAGTTTTCTTTATTCAGATAGACATGAAGACTAAAAAATATTTTTCACTTCAATTTCTCTTTACAAAAAGAGGAAAAGAAAATGCCTACCTACCTACCTTCTGTCTCTACCTCTTGGTAGTGCTTAGGCAAACCAAAATATTTCAAAGTGTGTCCTCAGATACTGCCCACTTACCACTGTGCAACATACTATTGACATCTTATTGTTAATTTTTGTAATAAATAACATAATTTCTTTTAAAAAATGTTTTAGTTTGTATTACAATGAGGAAAAGATTGGACATTATATAAGATAAAAAGATGTGGTATGATTGCCATTAAGACAACTGTCCACCAGAGACCAAATGATATAGAAGTTAAAAATAACACAGATAGTGTGTACTTGTTCATTTTTGGGTGGTCAAAATGTGTATCTCTTCATTTCAGCCAATTCATTTTGAAATGATTTTAGTATTAGTGATATCTTCATACTAATAGTTAATTTGTTTTGTTATTACAGTAGTGCTAGGTATGGGGTTTGGCACAAAGAAAAAGTTCCCCCAAGCTACAAGAGTGGACCAAGACTGATCATCTTTATCATGGGAGGTTGTTCCTATGCTGAAATGAGAACAGCATACCAAGTGACACAGTCATGTAAAAACTGGGAAGTTTTAATAGGTTAGTATTGGTTATGTATTACTATGTGACACCATTCTGTAAATATTAAAGGAAGGGACAAAACTCTTGTACTGTTTTAAAAAGAGTTATGATGTACAATATTTGGGATATCTAAGAATTGACTTGCCCTTCTCACTTTTTCCAGGGTTCTCGCTAAGTATTTTTAAAGGAGAGTCCAGGGACTTTTCATTTTTTGCCGTGATGAGTCCAACAGCAAGAAGAAAATATCTTATTGCAATATAATGTAATATTTCAGTCTCGTTTTCCTAACAGAGCAATGAAATGACATTAAATTCAGATCACTTTTAAACTTTTGCTATTAAATGATGATATTTGTGTTTATCTGTGTTCAGTTTAAATAAAATATTTCAATCTTGATGCATCTGTGGATTCACCAGTTTTGAAAATGGTGAGTCCAGACAGATTTTGACGAGTCCAGGACTCATGGACTCGCCTTAGTGGGAACCCTGCTTTTTCATATGAAATTCTGATTTATGTTAAGGCACACAAAAATTCCCTTCAAAATACACTATCATAAAATCCAGTCTCATGATATTGTTATAACTGCAGTTAGTCCATGATCTTACAATCTTTCAACATAAAGTTTGATGATTATATGTGAAGCAGTCAATACATTTCAATATGTGAACTCTTGTTGAATATATGTGTGTGTGTGTGTGTTCTCTTTATGACACCAGGGAACTCAATGGCTAAGTGGCTTAAGTAGTTCACTAGCCTGTCAACATTGGGTTATAAGTTCAAACTTGGCACATGGCTTTTGCATTCAACTCAAATCTTAATTGACAAGAATTGTCAGTTTTTTGGCCAAAAGGTGCTTTGGCTTTCTCAACCAATAAAAACTTAACAGTAACAAAGCAGCCAATAGTTCTGAAAGTGGTGTTAGACACCAATCAATCAATCTTTATGAAATAATTTGTTTTCTTTTTTTACTAGGTGCTACTCATTTATTAACACCTGAAGGTTTCTTGGAAGATTTGAAAACTGTAAGCAACTGATGAAATGGCATGGTAAACCAGACTGACAGGAACTGATGCAACCAAAAACATATATAGATGTTGTATAACTGTGTTGTTAAAGATTGTTATACATTTCTATAAGATGGTGTTGTCTTTTGTCCTAGTGATTATGTATTCAAGCTGCTTATAGATGTGATTCTGATATGAAGAAATAAAATTATTTAAGAAAATTTTATAACTTTTATGGATGTGAAATAAGCTGATTGTTAGCTTTTCCATGCATACCTTAGAACTGATTAACAATTATTAGGATGATTGTTCAAGCATCAAAGTGGCTGTCTACAAAGTTTATAGTTATAATGTATGATTGTTAGGTCGTAGCTTGTGTACTTTCTTAAAACAGGAAATTCTTGAAATCCTCTGGTCTTTTCAAATTTTCAAATTATAAAATTGAATATCATAGAAACAGGAATATCCTTTAGAATTAGTATACATGGAATCATTTGAATTGGCAGTATTTAAATTCCACTGCAGAGGTATCGACCATGTTTTTTTCTCTCCATCATGCTAAGGTAATATTTTCATATATACGTTTGAGTTCATCTTCATTTATTTGTTATAAATTTTGCAAAACCTAAGTCAGTCCAAGTGTTTACTCTTAATCTATTTAATATTGATTCAAGTAAGTTAACCTAGTTCTCTTTGAGCATTTTTGTTTTCAATAGCAATCAAATTTTGAAAGCTCTTGATAGAATTTAGATAAAACTTACCAGTTTCAAGAATGGTGAACTTGGCTGATATGTTTTCATGATAAGAAGTGAGAATTCTTAATCATTTCAATTATTCTGTGATATTAAACATTCCTGTTGTAAAGATACTTACACTTTTAATCAGTATGAAAAGTATGATACATTTATTTACTTATATATATGAAGTAATAAAGTTCTATGCGTCCAAAATTATAAAGTATTGGCAGTATCAGTTATTATTACATTGGTTGCAATGAATTACATTGATTTCCCAGTTAAATAAAAACCGATAATTTCACATGTGGAATAAACGTGGTTATTTCACTCCCTGACGTCATACAACAATAGGCGTTGTCAAGACGTCGATAACGGCGGATCAAAACAAAATTGTGAATGCGTAGAAAAAAGATATAGTTCCTTACATGCTTTATATACCCGGTAATTTCTTTAAAAAAGCCATTTGCCAATGTAATAAAAAGAATAACTAATTAAAGAATTCAAATTTCGAAAAATATTCAACTCGTGACCGAACAACACTGATAATTAACTCATGCGCTACGCGCATTCGTGAATTAATGTGTTGTTCGGTCACTTGTTGAATATTTTTCTCTATTTGAATTCTTCCATTAGTTATTCTATAATTAATGTTCTTGACTGCCAATTTTAAATTGTGCTTGGCAGTGTCAAGTATACATTACTTTGCAGTGTCAAGTTTTAATTTGCGTGGCAATGTCAGGAACTTATGTTCTTGGCAGTGTCAAGTATAAATTTTAAACGTGCTTTACAATGTCAGGTACTCATAATTTTCTTTAGCAGTGTCACAAAAATGAATGTTTTGCCAGTTTTAAATAGTAGTGTTATTGGCAGTGTAAAATAATGCAATGTTCTTGGCAGTGGTGTCTAGGTGTACAAATAGATGTTCTTGGCACAGATATTAATGTTCTATACCATGTCAATATTTAGGTTCTTTGTAAATGAGCAAATGAACGTAATTGTAATTGCATTGTTATTCAAAAATTTTATTTTTTGTTAACGACAAAAAATTATAATAAGGATAATGTCAAATATCTTGATGTCATGCATTTAGTAGGCACTCTGACTGAAGCTCGCATCAACAATAGTTTGTAGTCTATTTGATTCACAAAATTGGTTCAGACAATCTTGGTCTATATATACTCTGGGTAGTTTGAGGAAATTTTAAAACCTCAAATTCCAATCTGTTCTACATGATTTACAGCATTTAAACAATTGTCAATTTATTAGTCATTTTTAATATTTGTTAAATTTAGTAATAATGATATTGTAAATATTTATATATATGTATTGAATACTTTTGCATTTTTTCTGGATGATAAATAAACGTCATGGTATATAAAACGACATGGATTTATAACAATAAAATAAATAAAACTAATATATGTGTAACATTATTGGATTGCATTCATGAAAAACAGGATTAAAACAATCTTATGTGAATTGGAAGCCTAGAACATATTTATAAAAATGTGTGACGCAAATGTGTCACCAATTGATTAAGAGCGGCGTTTCATGTTTCCGCATTTTGTCACTACGTTTCTGCATTAAAATTCCTACATTTCTGCATTTTTATAGTACTTTTTCTGCATTTTAATTTTTAATGTACATCTCTTGTTTACCAGGAAATCTTTTTTTTTACTTTATATTCCGGACTTAGTCCAATAGTTTGTATTCTATACGCCACCAACTTTCAGCGAGATGGAATCTGCAGCTGCTTTTATCTGCATTAGGAAATAAATTACTCTTGCAGCATTGTGCATGTCCTGTTCAAAGTCCATATGTATTGTTATCGAAGAGAGCACTAAAATACACTTTCTTAAATACCAGAAGTTCAAACACTCTGAGCTTTATTTTGGAAAAGTAATGCACAATAATGCGGAGACGTGAAACTTGATTTTTGCTAAAAATGCGGAAACGTAATACTCCCATTAAGAGATAGTTCAATTTACTGCTCACTCAAAAGAGTTATACAGTTACTGAACAAACGTACAACAATGTTTTTAGTAAGTTTGGAAAACTTCATGTGTGTTGTGCATTTATCATCCAGATTATCTATTGGCTTTGGCATTATATGTGTGTATATATACAATTCTGTGTGGAGTTCTAGTGCAATATTTTCTATGTTATTCTTTTCTACACAGTATTGTACACATTTTTTCTTGTTAATTATGTATATTTAGTCTTTGTTATTCTTGTATATTAAATCTGTTTAATTTGTCTTCAATCACATTGTCTTGTTCTGTTTGTTCATAGAATGTTTATATTTCATGTCATGCATGATCTACTAGTACTACATTTTAGTGATTTTTTTGTGATTATGCTAGATTTGCAGACTTTGAAATATGTAGCCATTTTATGGTTTATTATTAAGCAGTTTAGTTAGGTTAGTTCAGACATATTTATTGTTTAAAAAGGACAAATGGCTTAGACACAAATTTTTCAACTTAATAATGTCTTTCTCCAATTAATTGACCATGCTATTATTTTGAAACAACATTTTGCAAAATAAATTTCATTACATTGTACTTTGAGAAATTTCTTGATTTTCTTGTAGTTAATTTCTGCGGAGGATTGAAACAGTTTCTGTGGGTTTCCTATTAAAAAATTATGTTTGTTTGAAATAAAGTAACACATTTGTGATTAGCTTTATGTTTTAAAATTGTTTGATGGACTAATACTTTTTAAAATACTAGAAATAAGAAGTTAAAATAGCTGAATATTATTTATATAGTACTGAAATATTAATACTGCAGCTTTAGTATTTAATTTGAACTAGTTATCAGTTTTATAAGACAAAATCCTTTTGACTTCTGATTATCGCAAGCATAGATTTGAATACATTACTTTTGAAATTTAGTGCAAGAATAGATTGGTCCCGTCTAGATTAAGAATAACCAAATGAAAACAGCTTTATAGAATTATATGTTTCATATATATTAAATGTTTAGAATTATCAAGAATCTGAAAAAAATAAGGAAAAAAAGGATTAGTAACTGTTAAGCCTATCAATAGTTTTTATGAAAGAGATTATTTCTATTTATGATCTTTGATCGCAGTCTAAAAGAATAATAAGTATTCTTGAAATCTGAAAAAGTAAGACATCCAAATAGATACTTTAATTGATGAATAAGGTTACAGCTTGAATAATCAAGTTGATGTAATATAAATCATGGTTATTTTATTTTAATAGATATATATACAGTGGCCAATCCAGGATGCACTGAAGAGGATGTACACATTCCCTCCCACCTTTTATTCCCTATAAAAAATTATGTTTAAGATTGTTTATCGGATATTTTTTTAATCCTAAATGGTTTTTTTCTATTTTCTTGGATTTCAACTCCCCTTTTAAAAAATCCTGGATCCTCCCCAGATATATATATTAACAAAATTTTATGGCTTTATGAAGATCTGTATCTGATTTGGTATCATTAGTTATAGAATGAATATTGTCATCTTTTGAAGTCTTATACTTAGGTTGTAACCAATGGAGGAAAATGTCTAAACTACTTCTTATACCTATACCCTGTTAAATTTTCAGCCAACATTTCATGTTATCATTTGGGTATTTACCCTATGGGAAGTATAGCCAAAATTGTGACATATTAGTACCTGTCCTGTCAGTTTGTCACATGAACCCTGTAATATTCACATCCTTTGTACTACATTTGATTGCAAAAAAAAAACTTATAATATTTGTTTTGGGGCCAGCTGAGGGACGCCTCTTGGTGCGGGAATTTCTCGCTACATTGAAGAACTGTTGGTGACCTTCTGCTGTTGTTTTTTCTATGGTCCGGTTGTTGTCTGTTTGATACATTCCCCATTTCCATTTTCAATTTTATTATCTCAGTCATTATTAATAATTTAGAAGACAGTGCAATTTATTGAAATACATGTAATTAGCATTGTAACACAAATAAATGTAATTTTCTTTATAACCTTATTGTCTTTTGTCCTACCAGGGATAGAAAGTAACTTTATAACTCATTAAAGCATGAACTAAACAGAAATTAGGAGTCATTTTCCACTTCCTTTCCTGAGGAAGTGTAAGAGATAAGTCATAGTACATTTCCCATCTGTCTTTTGCTTTATATTTGTCTATGTAGAATGTAATTGAAATCCAAATATACCAGACATCCCTCCTAACGTGGGATACTTATTTTCTGATTCATTTTGAAGATATTGCAATAGGGAATGCTTACTTTGTCAAGGAGAAAATTTTCATTCCAGAGGACTAGAAAATGTTATTGACAAATACAAATAGTTGATTGTGTAGAGTGATATGTTATTTCTCTTAAAGTTATTTAATGTTTATTATAAAGAATTGCTTTAACTTTTTTTAACTAACTCTACTGTAATAGGAGAAATAAAAGACATTAATAATATGTTGGTTGTTTTTTTTTATGCCCTATTTATGGGCATTATGTTTTCTGGTCTGTGCATCTCTCTGTTCGTTTGGTTGTTCCTTTCGTTCATTCCTCCGTCCGTCCGTCCGTCTGTCCTGCTTCAGGTTAAAGTTTTTGGTCGAGGTAGTTTTTAATGAAGTTGAAGTTCAATCAATTTGAAACTTAGAACATATGTTCCCTATGATATGATCTTTCTAATTTTATGCCAAATTAGAGATTTGTCCCCATTTACACGGTCCACTGAACATTGAAAATGATAGTGCAGATGGGGCATCTGTGTACTGGGGACACATTCTTGTTTTTTTTATATATTTGATATTTTGCGATGAATAAATGATGATGTTAGGTAAAAGTTCAGAGAGAATATAATCCCAAGTACTACTATAGATCATCTATAATATTCGTCTGCATAGTTTTCCATGCATCTGAATTGCATAAAAAAAAATACGAAAGATACCAAAGTCACATTAAAGATTCATAAGTAATAAACAGAATTTGTCAAAACTGTGACACAAACACAAACAAAAACTAAGAGTCTATAAAACTCAGCAAATAAAAGTTAAAGACATGGCAACTGAACCCCATGAAAAACCAAGGATGATTACAGGTTTTACAGAAAAGAAAGTAGATCCTGCTCCACATGTGACAACCGTCATGTTGCTTATAGCAAGAACCAATTTGTTGAGGAAATAAGGTTGGATTGTGGCTATAACAATTGGAACATTTGATGTCATCTGTGACAGGGATACTCATAGTGGCATCCATAAATTTTTCGGAAAAAATGACATCAACATCACTTCTTAGAACTATTGGTACAATAGTGTATTTATAAGCTGCTGACATCTATAACATACAAAAACAAGAATGAGTCCATAGTACATGGGTGGACCATGAAATTGGGGTCAAAACTATAATTTGGCATTAAAATTAGAAAGATCATATCATTGGGAACATGTGTACTAAGTTTCAAGTTGATTGGACATCAACTTCTTCAAAAGCTACCTTGACCAAAAACTTTAACCTGAGGCGAACGGACGAACGGACGGACGCACGCACGAACAGAGGCACAGACCAGAAAACATAACGCCCCTCTACTATCGTAGGTGGGGCATACTTATAGGAAAAGTAATCTCTTATTTGTCGTTTCTTTTTGGAGATAAATACTCAGCATGAACAGAAATGATAATTGATACCATTAGTATCAATCTCTCCTCTTCTTTAATAGATAATAGTTGATTATCACATCATCACAATAGATATAGGAAGATCTGGTATGAGTGCCAATGCAATTAATAAAAGTAAACCATTATAGGTCAATATACGGCAAGTCCAGTTATTACACTTAAACATGCCAATTTTAGGTATTGATATTCTGAGTTCATGATGGCTGATGAGATTGTTAAAGTCAACTTTAAGTCACTTAACGTCATCCATGGTTCAATGTTTAGTATCCAGTGAAACCATCCCGTTCTTAGAGTACAGTCTCGTACTTGCATCTCATTTTTCAAATCAGTCGTCGGTATTCCTGCCGTGGTAGCTGTCACCATTCACGATGCAATGCTGCTTCCAACTGACTTTAAATTTGTAGAGGAGGTTCGACGATCTTATATGTTCCCAACCATCTCTGTCGAATCAAATGCGGACTCGTGACTTTCGAAGAGACGTCAGAGCATCCCTTTAAAGGTAGGCGTTGTCTTCCATTAACATTGGTTTTGCATGAGAGATACACGCCATATCATTTCAGAGCCTCCACCAAAAGTTACAGTCGGTTGGAGGTTCCTAAGTTTATGAGCCGTATTTTTCTGGCTCGAAAATATCAAGCGTCCTTTTGTTATATGCAGCAGGCCGCATGACCAATGCCAGTTCCTCAAGTAATTCTAACGACGTAGGGGGTAAACACTGTGCTAAATGCAATCGTTGAAATTTATCCGATAACATGAGGTTTTCAATTACTCTCATTGACTTCAGTCCTGTGGTTTCAGACAGTTCTTCACTTTTCTGGTAGTAATACAATTGAGAAAGGAAATGGAGAATATCTCAAAGAGACAACAACCTGGTCATAGAGCAAACAGAAGCCGAAGGCCACCAATGGGTATTCAACGTAGCGAGAATATCCTGCTCCCGGAGGTGGTCCTCAGCTGGCCCATAAATAACATTGTGTTCCAGGTCAGTGAAAACGGACGTCACACTTAACTCAAAAACAAATGACTTCAATGAGGTAACTAGTCTTATTAAAATAGGAGTTGACCCTGACATTCGTCTAACGTCAATGCAGTACCCTGTCATCATGCTACGATGTTACAGGTGTCTATCTGATCTTGGCAAGTCTTTTATGGAGTTTGTTTGAATGTGTTATCTCACAAGCCGACTGACTACGTTCCTATACCGTATAGTCGGCTATACAAGGCTATACAAGGCCCCGGACAGAAAAATGTGAAACCATCGAGAATACTTACGACATATTTTATTACATAACAGGCCATGAAAAACAAATAAGCAGATGCTTACCATAAGTTTCTCGATAAGGGATGGTTATGAAGAAGTATTTATGACAGGCTAATGGTGTTCTGTTACATTATGTAAATCTGACAATTCAGCTTCTAGCAAAATTATTGAACTTTTCAGACTGAGGAATTTATTTTTAGTTATTAATGAGGTTTATTTATGGAAAGTGTTTACAATACTTAGTAAGCCATTGATATTTGATATAATGTTGAATTAGCTTCCATGCGTTTTTATCTGAAACAACATATGAGGGTTCATCCCATAAGATGTACCTCAATAACAAAAGATTGAAAATGTTGTCTGCTCTATGGTCGGGTTGTTGTCGCTTTGACCCGTTCCCCATTTCCTTTCTCAATTTTATTTTTAGTTATTAATGAGGTTTATTTATGGAAAGTGTTTACAATACTTAGTAAGCCATTGATATTTGATATAATGTTGAATTAGCTTCCATGCGTTTTTATCTGAAACAACATATGAGGGTTCATCCCATAAGTGTTATGTCGTTGTTCTCCTCTTATATTTAATGCGTTTCCCTCGGTTTTAGTTTGTTATCCCGATTTTGTTTTTTGTCCATGGATTTATGAGTTTTGAACAGCGGTATACTACTGTTGCCTTTATTTATTTGTTTCGCAGTTTTGCGTTTATGCTTGTTTGTGTTTGTTGGCTTTTGTTTCTCATTGCTTTTTTTTCTTCGTTTTTTGGTTTTATTTTCTGTAGCATTTATCCGTGTTCTTGTTATTTTTTAAGGGGGATTTATTGATGGTGAAGGTAACATGATATGTAATCAAAACCTTATTGTAATTACATTGGTAGCCATGTTGTATTCACTGTTCGTGCTACTATTAAGAAAACAAACAACATATTTGTACCAGGATTATAATTTAGTACGACAGACGAGCGTTTCGTCTACACAAGACTCATCAGTGACGCTGATATCAAAATATTTATAATGCCAAACAATTACAAAATACCAAAAGTCATAAACAATCTTTACATTAAAAAAACCAACTTTTGCCGAATTACTAATGTCGAGCAAATCCTAGAAAGTGTTCTTGAATTGTTCATATTTACATTTGTTTTATCCAATATCTTAATTTATAAACTTGTTTAAGGAAATCATTACGATCTATCAAGCTCCAAATTGTCAAATGCGGTACAGGGTGTGGATTTTCTAAAATATGTCTATATGTTTAGCAACAACAGAAGGGTATAATCCTTAATATCATAATAAATTAACAATAACAAAAACTTAAATTTTTCAAAATGTTAATGATGTTCTTCCAGAAAATATAACCGTAGCTGCATTTGGCAAAAACCTTTCCAAATCTTTGGCCCTTAATGCTGTTCAACCTGTACTTTATTTGGCCTTTAAAAGTGTTTTGATGGGGGCGTATCTGTTTAGTCTATTATAGTCGTACGTAGTTTTAAGCCTTGTATTTATCGAAATCTTCATACCAAGCAGGGATATAAAAACTGTTTTCCATTCGTTTGATGTATTTGAGATTTTGATAAAGGACTTTCTATTTTCCTTGCAGTTGGACATTTTTATTATCTTTTTTTTACGCATGATAGCATATTTGATGTTCTGAAAAATACGGTATCGAATATGCTATCAACCCCACCCATTAACCACACAATAACTCTTTGATTCTATATGTTTCTCTGTAATGTAATTTTGTATTTTTATCTTGTTTGCAGTAAGTTTGCCATTCCAACTTGGAACATCCCCGTTTTTTAGGCACGTATTCGATGTCTTTGGGATTCGATAGTGTGTTTTTATATCAATGTTTGTCTTTAAATAAGTTTTCCTATTTTGTTATGACATTGCTTGTGAAAGATCGGAGTAAGACTTGATTGTTCAAAAAGTAATTTGATAATGGCTACAAAATATACAATTGGTATCGCCGTATCGACGTTACGTAACAAGTAAATGTCTCGAAGGTTTGTGCCTGAGGTTCCCGGAATAATCGCAGATATTACATTTCTTTTTAACTTTGAATTAGAAAATGACTTTATAAATGTAAATTAAAATGTGTAAAATAAAGTTTGATTACATTAATCAATTTGAGAAATTTCAGAGAAAAACATACGGTAAACCTGTTTTGGAAAAGAGTAAGATCAAATTAAGTACATTGCAAAATGCATTACCAATAAAGGGAGAATTCAAGACTATAATAAGAAATAAAACATGAGGCACACAAACCAGATTAATTGTTGTGAAAGGAAAAATAAATTCTCCACCCTTACTAAGCAAATCCACTCTGATTGAGCTAGGGATGATACAGTTTAGAACTGATGGTTCTTTTGTAAAGACAAACCAGTTGAGAATATCAGACAGTGGACCACCTTTCAACTCTAAGAAACTTTCTATTGCTCAGGGATTTAACCATTACCAAGTCACACCAGGACGCCAAATAGCAAATAGAGAAGTTAACTTAGTTAGGAAACCCACCAACAAAACAGATCAAATAACAAAGTTAAAAAAGAAAAACACTAAAACAGCTAAACATGAAATTCATAGAAGATATCACTCAAACTTATATGAGGAGATAAATGAAAGAGACAGACAATGCAAGGAGAAAATCAGAGGGTATGCTGAAAACAGAAACAAGAAGATGAAGAAAAATGGCCCCCGCAAGACATGCGCGGGAGGGGGCAGTGTGTAACACAATTTGTGTTCCAATCTTAATAACCATGTATACGAATATTATAGACATATACCCTGCAGCCAATAAATAACATGTATCCTTCAAAGGTTAATTACATAGTTTGACAATTAACCACAGACTAGTATTATTCAACATCCAGACTACTACGTAACCGGCATACATCTATGGGCCATGTTTATGGACCACTAGACTATATAAGATCCAGCTTTGGACTTGAAGAAGACAGGACAGATTGGTACAAGACATTCGTGCAGACAGATTCCGCCAAGGTCTCCCCCTTGTGGGTAGGCTAGAACTCATGTGCTTAATATCCGAACGTACTCCATCAGGACTGAACAGTTATACCACTATACGATCACGTATCCGTGTGAGATATTGAACATTCGAACAATTCAACTTTAAAGACAGTTTGTGAACATTCGAACATTGAACTTTAGAATCTTTCTTGACTTTGTAATTACATAATAAAATATATTTATCCACGGACTATATTACAAGTGGACATACAAAATTATGCCCCCCCCTCCGCAAGACAGGCGCGGGAGGGGGCGGATAAAGAGAACTTTGGAAAACAGAGACAAAAGTTAGGAAACCAGGACTGAAACATAAAGCAGAAGAACCAGGAGACCGATGCAATTTAGTGAACATTATAGAGACTATTATAATTTATACATATTGAGAAAGTAAACTTTATCTTTATTACAAAAACATTAGTGAACAATACAGAGACTGTGATAATTTACTTAATGTAATCAAACTTTATTTTACACATTTTAACTTACATTAAGTAAACTATCACAGTCTCTGTATTGTTTACTAATGATTTTGTAATAAAGATAAAATATAGATGTTCACTTGTTTTCAGCAAATAAAATTCAAAGCAACAGGTCAAGCTATAGTGCACATGATTTTGAAGACGATAGATTTAAACAGAACGGTAGGAATATAACCAAGTCTAATTGTGGTTATTGTGGATTTGATCATTGTGAGGGGAAAAAATGTCCTGTATATGGTAAACAATGTAGAAATTGTAAAAAAAAGTAATCATTTTGCATCAGTCTGCAGAGCAGAAAAGAGAATCTCAGAAAGCTATGACAGGCAGCAACAGAACAGATCTGTGAACTATGGAAACAGAAGAAATGTGAAGAAAACAATAGAAGAGGCATATAAAACAGATTCAAATACAGACACATCAGACTACGAAGAGGATGAAGATTATTTTGAACAAACTATCAGCACTTGAACAAAATACGAGGAGTGAAAACCATACAAGGAACAAGAGACATTGAAAAAAACAGTGACAGTAAGGATTGATGATGTAGATGTGAAGGTGGAACCTGATAGTGGAGCAGATGTGAATGTAATTGATGAAAATCAATTTGTATAAATTATAATCCATTACATTCACATCTATATTTTCTCTTTATTTACTCTGCTAAACACTGCTTTCTTCTTTGTTTTTAATCCTATCCTCGTCGCCATTGAAAGATCGGAGTAAGACTTGATTGTTCAGATAGTAATTTAATAATGGCTACAAAATATACACTTGGGATCGCCGTAGCGACGTTACGTAACAAGTAAATGTCTCGAAGGTTTGTGCGTGACATTCCCGGAACAATCCCAGATATTACAGTTTGGTTTTGTTTTATTTATGAATTGCCGGTCCCTTTGATAACTTTCATCTCTCTTGTATAAGTTATAACTAGTATTTATTGTCTGCATCCTATATAGAGTATCAAGTAACCCCTATTATGTGAAGGAAATTTATCTCGGCTATTAAATCAACACACCCAAGACATCACTTATTACTTTAAGGTATAAAAGGAGATCAGAACATCATTTTTCATCGTATTGTGTTGCTAGACTGAGTTATCTCTGCAAAAATATCTAATATCAAGAATATTAGTTCGAATCATTAGTATGTAAGTGAAGACGAAACTAGTACACAGATGAAACACATTGTCTTTTTATAGAAATTGATTAATAAGCTGTTCCGGAATTTTACAACCAGTACTGTACCAATATGTTTAGATAAAGGAATCGAAGCGAAAGGCTGTAATCTATTCTGGTGTCCTTTCTTTACAACCAGTAATTCTGTGCCAATATGTTTAGATAAATGAATTGAGGCAATCGGCTCTAATCTATTCTGGTGTTCTTTCTTTACAGTCCGTACTACTGAACCCACATGTTTGAATACAAGTATAGGAGTTTATTTTATAGGTTGCAATTCTGACAATGCAATTTTACTTGGAATAGCCTTTGCGGCTTAAATTTCGCACTTTTACTATGAAAAATGACCCCACAGAACGAAAAGTTAACATGCACTACTATTTTATCCAAAGGTCAAAATATAAGGCTGTGCGGCATATTTTCAACATTTATATGCATTGAAGTTGTAAGTTTAAGGAATACCTAAATTCTATACCCCCTTACCTCCACTTTTGGACTTCCTAAGAGTACAATTTTCGGCGCTACCATGTTTTTCTATACTGGTAACATTTGATTTGCCATTTGTTTAGGGACTTTCCGTTTTGAAATTGCCTCAGAGTTCAGTTTTTTTGTCATTTTTCTTTTTGTCATACCTTTCAGTTTATACGATATTCTATAACTTTTTTGCAATCAGCATTTTTTTTTATTGAAGGTTACATTAAAAAGGAATGCTTTTAAATCAATAGTTCTTAAGGGTAAGACTGGGTTCCTTTCTTTAAGGTTTTCCGATATTATAAATGGAATGATCACCATATATATACTATATATATGACAGTCTGGTATTTTCCTTTTGTCCTAACCTTAAATTCGTATTACTTTCATATGAAAGTGTATATGATAGTCACCTCATAAATCTTGTATGTATTTGGCAAAACCTTCGGGAATTTTTTATACTCAATGTTATTCAATTTCGTACTTTATTTGGTCTTATTAACTTTTTTTTATTCGAGCGTCACTGATGAGTCTTTTGTAGACGAAACGCGTGTCTGGCGTAAATACTAAATTTCAATCCTTGTATCTATGATGAGTTTATTTACAAACACTGGATCGATGGCACTGCTGGTTGAGATTTATTCCCCGAGGGTACCACTAGCCAAATTGTCAGCACTTCTGTGTTGATATAAATTATCATTGCTATGGTCATAATTATATTTTGACTGTTTTCAAAACTTTGAATGTTTTAAATTCTATGGCTTTTCTACCTCAGGAATATATTACCTTAGCTTTAATTGGCAAAACTTTAAGGAATTGTTCGTCCTCAATGCTCTTCAATTTCGTACTTTATTTGTCCTTTTACAGAAAACCCTAGTCGTATTTGGTACAACCTTTTTCAACTTTTGATCCTCAGAGCTGTACAACTTTGTACAACCTTTTTTTGACTTTCGAACTTTTATATCTGGTAAGTCTTGTGTGGACGAGGCGCGTTGTTGACAAATTGAATTTTAAACCTGATGCCTTTTGTTATCTATTATTCATGTGTTTCTTTGCCTAATACGTTATTTGTATTGTAGTCCTGTATTATTATGCTGTCATTTTAATGTTATATTTAACAATGCCATCAAAGTGCGAGGTTTGGCATACCACAAAACCAGGTTCAACCCACCATTTTTTTCTTTAAAAATGTCCTGTACCAAGTCAGGAAAATGGCCATTGTTATATTATAGTTCGTTCCTGTGTGTGTAACATTTTACGTTGTGTTTCTGTTGTGTCGTTTGTTTTCTCCTATATTTGAGTGTGAATTCACATTACTATAAGACGTGTCACGGTACTTTTCTATCCCAAATTTAGGTATTTGGTTTTGATGTTATATTGGTTAATCTCATCGGATTTTGTCTAATGCTTAGTCCGTTGCTCTGGTTGTTACATTTTAATGTTGTGTCGTTGTTCTCCTTTAATATTTAATGAGTTTCCCTCAGTTTTAGTTTGTTACCCCGATTTTGTATTTGTCCATAGATTTATGAGTTTTGAACAGCAGTATACTACTGTTGCCTTTATTTAAACCTTATTTGATTTTCGAGTCACTGATGAGTCTTTTGTAGACAAAACGCGTGCCTGACGTAAATTTCAATCATGGTTCTATGATGAGTTTATTTTCCATTCAATCCGCTTGTTTATATATTGTCCGCTGTTTGATTTTGGCAGGGTTTATGGACATCCCCATGTAAAACAAATTAAATGGAGTTCGGTAATTTTGTCAATACATTTTTTCCCCATTGTTTATGACTTTCTGGCGCATCTGCGATTTAAAGTCTCGAGTAACTTCAATTGTGCCGTTAGTACTGCTGAATCATGATGGATCATGTAAACTTCCAATTTCATATTGTTAATTTTAGCATTTCTTTGGAACGTCTTGTGGGCTTTGTTTCTTAAGGCCATGGTGTTGTTTATACTTCTTACGACTAGCTTGATATCTTCTTTTTTCGTGACTGACATAATTCCCTCTCAGTCACAGTTAAGAAAAATTTTCGACTCGTCGATTTAAAAAAATGCTTCTCGATATTATGTATTTTCTTAGTACGTTCATTTTTATTCAGAACATCTCCGAAAATCGAACAACAGTACTCTTTAAAAGACACTAATACAATTCAAAGAGACATATGCAGATAACGCAGAATAGTTGATACACGTATACATTTGAATGCCTGTACCAAGTCAGGACTATGACAGTTGTTATCCATTTGTTTGATGTGTTTGAGCTTTTAATTTTGTCATTTGAGTAGGGACTTTCCGTTTTGAAAACAAATTTAGAATTTGTCTGGGAGTTCAGTATTTTTGAGTTTTTTCCTTTTTGATGCAAAATGGAACCCACTTCCTTCAGTAGTAAACATCCAACACTTTAAGAATTTACAAAATAACATGCAGATAAAAGAGGGTTTATAACATGCTTGCCTCTTAGTAAGCCCTCCACGAGTTTCGTCTTCACAAGAATCCCCAGTGAGTCTCCATTCATAATAGCTCGAAGGATATTTTAGTTAGACAAAACCACGATCAATTTCCTGGAGTTATGACATATCTCAAACTTACAAATAGAATAACAAGGACAATTTCAATATTGAATTGCAATACATAGAAGAGTACTTTGCTGACACTTCTAAATATACAGCTACAGATAATTAGAATTTCTTTAACAAAGAATATATCACTATCAAACCGTCTCCGCTTCAGGTTTTCTCTTAGGAATGCGATGTACTTTAGTTCTGAATGGTAAAAATCAAGGAAGTTGCATTAGAAAAACTCAGTTATAATATCAACACTCTTTATTTTGAGCATGTTACCCGCTGGATGATGGCGAGACAGAAGCATGATGACCTAGTGTTACATGGTCTGAAAAATATAAATAAATCATAAACCATATATAATTTTAAAACCAGTTATAGCTAAAGTTATATCCCTTAAGACGAATATACGTTTCAGGAGCAGAAACTCAATGACTATTTCATACATAGGTTTATATGTGAAATCCCAAAACATACGGAGAAAAAAAGATTATTTTTATTCACAAAGACATATTAAACTAGAGGCTCTTAAGAGCCTGTGTCGCTCACCTTGGTCTATGTGCATATTAAACAAAGGACACAGATATCGATGGATTCATGACAAAATTGTGTTTTGGTGATGGTAATGTGTTTGTAGATCTTACTTTACTGAACATTCTTGCTTCTTACAATTATCTCAATTTATAACGAACTTTGCCCATTAGTAACAGAGGAAAATATTTCATTAAAATTTACAAAAATTTACAAAATATTAAAAATTATTAAAAATTGACTATAAAGGGCATTAACTCCTTAAGGGGTCAACTGAACTTTTTGGTCATGTTAACTTATTTGTGGATATTACTTTGCTGAACATCATTACTGTTTACAGTTTATCTCTATACATAATAATATTCAAGATAGTAACCAAAAACAGCAAAGCTTCCTTAAATATTTCCAATTCAGGGGCAGCAACCCAGCAACCAGTAGTCGGATTCATCTGAAAATTTCAGGGCAGATATATCTTTACTTGCAAAACAATTTAACCCCATGTCTAAATTACTCTTAATGCTTTGGTTTAAGAGTTATAAGCCAAAATCTACATTTTACCACTATGTTCTATTTTTAGCCATGGTGGCCATCTTGGTTGGTTGGCAGGGTCACTGCACACATTTTTTAAACTAGATAACTCAATGATGATTATGGCCAAGTATGGTTAAATTCGGACCAGCAGTTTTTGAGGAGAAGATTATTGTAAAAGATAAGAAAAAATTACGAAAAATTGGTAAAAAATGACTATAAAGGACAATAACTCCTTAAGGGGCAACTGAACATTTTAGTCAAAAAACTGATTTGTAGATCTTACTTTACTGAACATTATTGCTGTTTGCAGTTTATCTCTATCTATAACAATATCCAAGATAATAGCCAGAGAAACGGTATAAGTTCCTTAAAATTGCCAATTCAGGGGCAGCAACCCAACAACCGGTTGTCCAATTCGTCTGACAATTTCAGTACAGGTAGGTCTTAACCTGATAAACAAATTTACCCCCATGTCAGATTTGCTCTAAATGCTTTGATTTCAGAGTTATAAGCCAAAATCTACATTTTACCCCTATTTTCTAATTTTAGCCATGGCGCCCATCTTGGTTGGTTGGCCGGGGCACGCCACACATTTTTTAAACTATATACCCCAATGATGATTGTGGCCAAGTTTAGTTTGATTTGGCCCAGTAGTTTTTTTGTTAAAGCTAACGACGGACGACGACAACGACGGACTACGACGACGACGGACGACGACGACGGACGACGGACGCCAAGTGATGAGAAAAGCTCACTTGGCCCTCCGGGCCAGGTGAGCTAAAAATGAAGCAAGAGCAATTCTAACTTCCATTCAAAATGTAGATGTTTTACTTTTTTTCGAGTTTTTATTGATTATTGTATATTTTTCTAATTCCTATTCTCCGTCATCACGTATAAGATATTTTATGTCCAGGGAAAATTTCAATGAGTGCGTAAGCAATCTTTTGGCAAATTACTAAAACAAAACTTAGCAAATAAAGTATAAGGCTTTCGTCCCCGAGGGTATCACCAACCCAGTAGTCAGCACTTCGGTGTTGACATGAATATCAATTATATGGTCATTTTTATTAATTTTCTGTTTACAAAACTTTGAATTTTTCGAAAAACTAAGGATTTTCTTACCCCAGGAGTAGATTACCTTAGCCGTATTTTGCACAACTTTTTGGAATTTTGGTTCCTCAATGCTCTTCAACTTTGTATTTATTTGATCTGAGCGTCACTGATGAGTCTTATGTAGACGAAACGCGAGTCTGGCGTATAAAATTATAATCCTGGTACTTTTGATAACTATTTACACCACTGGGTCGATGCCACTGCTGGTGGACGTTTCGTCCCCGAGGGTATCACCAACCCAGTAGTCAGCACTTCGGTGTTGACATGAATATCAATTATATGGTCATTTTTATTAATTTTCTGTATACAAAATTTTGAATTTTTCGAAAAACTAAGGATTTTCTTACCCCAGGAGTAGATTACCTTAGCCGTATTTGGCACAACTTTTTGGAATTTTGGGTCCTCAATGCTCTTCAACTTTGTATTTATTTGGCTTTTTTTTTTAACTATTTTGATCTGAGCGTCACTGATGAGTCTGATGTAGACGAAACGCGCGTCTGACGTATAAAATTATAATCCTGGTACTTTTGATAATTATTTTGACAGATCAACAGCACTTTTTTTTAAAGTTTCTTTGATAATGATGTTATATTGCTATTTTACGAAATTTTCCTTTAATCTTACTGACTGATCATTTCCTGTCTCAGCACAATAGAGTGATATAAAAAGTTCGTCAGAAACTAAGGGCACACGTCCCGTTGTCGATGATTTAAACAATGTCGTCACTGGTTAAATAGCGATAAACAGATTATCATTGGTCATCTCAACTTGATTGATTTTCTCACTTTCGCCGTACCGGCTCAAGTGAGGAAATCAATCTCTTTGAGATGACAAACGATAATCTATTAATATTGCTAAGTTAGGTCAACATATACAATTCAACAGTTTCTTCAAGTAAAACGAACAACGCACATGTCCCTCTGAATATTTTCATATAAAAGGCATGATAAAATGTTAGGTTACAGCTGATTCTCATGAATATAAAAACTCTTTTACATTGATAGTTTAACCTATTCAAATTGAAGGAATATTGGTCTTAATAAATTTTAATGAGCTAAATGCCCCTTTCAATTAGTTTAATGATTTTATATTAATATGTATTACCCCAGTTTAACATGCAGAAGTTATAAATGACATTCAACAAAAATACTTAATTATTTTCATTAGTTCTGATTGTTCTTCTCCCACATACGGATCGGAATCGAATTAAAGAATCATCTGAGACCAATAGATTCCCACGTATTTACTCAACATTTTAATACAATTTTAGAAATGATACTTCCCTATCATCAATCAGACAACAACTTTTGTGATATATATGATACTGCCATATAATTGTCATACTTTAACATGAACTTTGTAAAGAAAAATAAATAAAAAACATAATGCGTTGTATCTTTTAATTACGTAAAAGAAATACAGAAGTCCTACTGATATAACATTTGCCGTTTATTATAAAATTGATTGTCTGGATTGGGTGTCATTTAAATCTATAATCTTTTATTTGACATGTCATTTCTCTATTCTTTAAATGTTAATACTCCTTATATCAATTTTTTTTATATCTTATCATCTCGTTAATTCTATTCAAAGGTTTTTTCTTTTTTTTTGTGTTGGTCCCATATTTTCGATTTTGTTAACACCATTAAGACCCTCAATAATTAGATGCGATGATTGTCAATAACATCGACCAGAGACGTTAATGATTGCGGATGTACGGAACTAAAGGTAACAGATTTAAGCGAAAATATAGGATTTCAAACTCGTTAATTAACCTCCTTTAAGCATTAACATATGAATTTTAATGAGCTTTCCCATAGTAAAGAGCATGTCTGTTTCACTAATATCATATTTATTGTTGTTTTAATTATGTTCTTCTTTATAAATAGCCTTATAATAACATGAACGGTACTATTTGCACCAATTGCGAATTTCGACAAAAACAGTCTATTCAGCGAAGCTCGAGGCTAAAATATTTGAAAAATAAAAACGTAACGTATTATAAAAATTAAAAAAACTTATTAACAAAAGTTCAGAAAAAGGTATAAATGTAATCAAATAAGTATCCATTTTAATTGAAGGACATTAAAATAGATATTGTTCGTCTTGAATAGGTAGAACGATAATCAACAACTCTATACATTTTTAGAATTTATGTATACAATGTTTTATCTTTCTTATCTAAATTTAGTTTATTTCTTTTATATTCCAAATTCGAAACCTGAAAATAACACTTTACAAAGTCAATGCTTTCAGAGCGGGTCTCTGGATCCCCCCAATCAGCAATGTTCAACAACAAATATTTGAAAACCAAGGATGTATAATCATCGAAACACGTGAAGTTCTTTCTGACCAATAGAGAACAAATTCTATCACTAAAACAGATATTCGACCCATTCAGTAGGGAGGATATTTCTAAATTTTAGATATAGTAAATATAATTACCTGTCAAAAGATATGATATAACATTATACATGCCAATTAATCATATCTAAATGTCCCAAATTTGATGAAAAAAGTCTGACAATTCAAAAAAATTGTACAATTAAAGAATGCCTGTTATATCTTTTCTGTCTATGGAGAAATTACTTCAAAAATGTAGTGCACAATGAATAACGCACGTAGTTGGTTATTTTGAAGTGTGCACACAATATTTTTTATGTTATTTCGAATAGACAGACAAATTATGACAGTCATTCCTTTTAATTTAATTCTAAATTCCATTTTAAACCGGCGTAAATCATTAAAAAAACGTTGATGACGTCACAGACAAATGTCAAAATTATGTCTATGAGCTGATAAACAGAACACTGTCAGCCAATCATAAATCGCATAACATCCAATATTAAATTATTGTAACATATGAAAACTTGAATAGAAAAGTTTCAGAACAGTGTACAGATGTCAATGATAGCAATTCCTGAAATTAAAGACTTAGAAACTTTGGCATGTATAATGTTATATCATATCTTTTGACAGGTAATTATATTTACTATATATACATTTCAGAAACTCTTTACTGCAAGTATTATATTATTTTATACCACTAGATATTCATAGATATTCAATAGATTCTTGATTATCTCAATCAAATTTTTACTTTTCTTTTATAATTAAAAAAAAAACCTTTAGCACTACGAAATTGCTTGTGTATAAACAATTATTTCGCATATGTAGAAAGCTGGACTAAATAAACTCGTCATAGATACAAAGATCAATAAATACAACAGCCAAGAAAAACAACTGTCCACAAAACACAACAATACAAAGATTGAGCAACAAGACCACAACTAATGTCCAGTGATTCGTATTACCTTAGCTGAATTTGGCAAAACTTTTAGGAATTTTGGTCCTCAATGCTCTTCAACTTTATACTTTATTTTGCCTTTTTAACTTTTTTGGATTCGGGCGTCACTGATGAGTCTTTTGTAGACGAAACGCGCGTCTGGCGTATATACTAAATTTAGTCCTGGTATCTATGATGAGTTTATTCATTTGCTGTTGTTTCATATTTACAACAGTATATCACATTTGCATCTATTTATAAAAATATCTCCAAGTTTAAAACGATACCCTCCACAACCTCATTGATTATTAAACTTACCAATTGATTCACATCCCTTAATGTTACAGAATGGGCTATCACAACAACCACCACATAACTGTGCAAATCCTTGACGTTTTCCATGTGGAACATGGGCCCCCAAAGCTAAAAATTGCCGACATCTCTGGAAAAATAAAGATATTGCAATATTATTGATATTCTTCACATATTTAAGTAAAATATATGCCTTTAGCAACCACCTGAGATGTATATAGATTAACGGCATTTTTGTTTTTAATACTGACTTTATCAACAAGAATATTAAGTCAACCCGCTAGGGAAAGCTGATATACGAGCTAATGAAGTCACTAAAAGAAAATGAAATGCCATTATACTTTTTATCGACAATTTGTCAAAACTGCAGTTTTTTTTTTATTGAGAATATGAGTTAGAATGAAACAGTTAGTAAAACCACTTTTATGCGTACAAAACGTTGGGATAGTTGTTTGAATGACGTCGCGTGCATTTCATTGAGAAACTGGCGCTGATGGAATTGAGCACGCGACACCCCTACTTGACGGTATGGCCTAATATTTTCGAGTATCAAGTCCTGATCATGATCTTAAAAATATATGAAAGTAAGATCAAAGGGAATATGTACAAATTGCCGATAGATAGACATAGATGACAGCAGTTTATCCATTTTAACTTCGTTTTCATCTTCGGTATTATTTGCAAAAGCGTAAACAAGAACGTTCTTATTGGCTGACAACGTCCTTAACATTGGAAATACTACCAATGACTTGACGTTATTTTCATTTGGGTTACGACCAATGAAATTATTTATCTTCCTGTTGATTTTGAATTTATTACAAAACAATCGAAATAACAGAAAAAACTAAATTCCTGTCTTCACTACAGTTATTGTTTTTTAATTGACATAGATATTTTCAAGAAATGAAAACCAATGAAAACAAGTAAAAAAGTAAGTAAATAACAAATGAATACTAGTATGTTTTTATCATGCTTTACCTGTTTTTCTCGACACCCAAGTTTATGACGGATATCTCCTCTATCGTTATAGAAGATATCGGCGAAGCATTCCTGAATTAAAGAGAAAAGTGTTAGATGTGCTTTAATATTTGACAGTTGACCTATCTCTCTGTATAACAATAAATCATTACAAGAAGGTGACAATAAATATTTATTGTCAAGAACATGTTCCTCAAAATATACTCAAGACGTGTATGCTGATTGATATTGTTTGTTTATTACAAGTATCTGATATGGGCCCACTCTAGTTGTTTTCCGTCTCATTATTCGAGCATGTTATCAATGCAAATCAAAGTAGCACATCTCATCAGATATTGAAGATTAAGAGGAAACCACACATAAAAAGGCAGATATCGACAAATACCAGACTATGACAGACAAAACGTAGTTATAACTTGCCATGTAGCCTCATTATAGAATACTTGTAAAGAAACATAAATAACCAGCCACAAAGACAATAATTGTAACTGAAGATATTTTTAGATAATGTTACCAAGAACTTATGTATGTATATTACAAATAAGTCGGATATACTACTTAATAATTGAAATCAACATAGAGACATACAGAAACAATGAAGGAGTATCAACAAAAAAGATTATTAAAAAAAAGTAATGAAAGAAAAAATAGTAAGCAAATACTTCAAAATGGAACTTTATTCAGCCTTCACTTAGTAATTAAGAATAACACTCTGATGAAAAGAAGAATGCAGCACAAGAATAACATATTTTTATGACAAATCTGATGACGACCGAAGACAATTGGGCGATAAATCTTAATTATTAAGAGCTAATATGATTGACTCCTACATTATATTCCGGACATGCCACCAGGGTTTCACATGCTGCTAGATCTTCGATATCGTCACATTTATAACACTGCATATTTGGTGCTGGAGCTGAAATTTAATATCATATAAAGATTAATGACATAATTCAGCCTTTTGTTAATTAAATGTAATCAGTGACATATGGCAATTATTGAAAAGATTTCTCCCCGAGGGTACCACCAGTCCAATAGTCAGCACTTCTGTGTTTTGTGCTGACATGAATTATCTTTGATATGATTATTTTTATAAATTAAAAGATTAAAGTTGGAAGAAAAGCGAAATACTAAAAATTGTCTACACCATGAATAGATTCACATAGCTGTATTTGGCAAAACATTTCGGAATTTTGAGTCCACAATGATCTTCGACTTCTTTTGCTTCTTTTATTCGAGACTGATTGAGTCTTTGGAACGAAAAACGGGTCTGGCGAACTAAATCTAAACCTGGTATCTATAATGAGTTTATTCACCCCAAGTATATATTTATAAATAACAGAAAATGCCTCAACATTAATCATGGGTGGGTGTTAAAACACCGGTAATTATATGTTCTTTTAACGTTATTTCGTGCTTTTCAAATAGGCCGTTTCAGAATCTAAAGCACTATGGGTAATTTCATTGTTCGTACCCCAAAATGAAAATAACGTCACGTCATTGGCTGAATTTTAATTGATTGGGACAATTTAAACCAATCACCACGCTTTGGTGTACACTTTTGAAAATATTACCCAGAATGCATTAGATTCTGAAACGGCGAATTGCATAAGTGTATTTGCAATTGTAATCTTTAGAGTGTGATATATAAATGAAATTCTCACAGATTTACTTTTTGGAATTAATTAATTGGACAATGGTCACTTAATATATTGACAAACTAAAGGTGTGTATTGGTAAAAGACATATTACAAGATGTTCCGTTAATGATAGTTTGCATAGGAAATGTTTTCACCTGTTATTGTTCTTTTTCATAGAATACAACAAGAGGTTATATCTTAAATTCTGTAAACAGGCATCATTCACCGCGGAAACACAAATAGATAGGCATACAATTTATTTTGATATGTTGCTGCACAGAAATGCAGTATAATGGGAAAAACATCTTTTAAACTTAAAGAAATTTCTCTTATTTGTGAATCCAAATTACATACTCATTTTATTCAAAGCATTTTTTAACACGGTTTTACGATCTAGCAATATTAGTAAATACATTGATAAATAAAAGTAAACAAAACATCCAAGAGAAACGAAATATAACCCAGCTTTCATCCCCAAGTTGTAACCGAAGGGATCATGAATATCATGAATATAGATTTTTGTTTTCTTCAAATTTTAACAATTATTTTGCTATAACAAACCTAATCGAGTAATAGACTGAACGTTAATTACTCGACAGATTTGTTTGTAAATTGTAAGCGAAACTCTCTTTATAGTTTACTCTCCCTATTTAGTGATATGCATTTTATTCTTGTGTCAACAAGTAAAATTGAAAATGACAAAACATGGAATGAAAGTTACCCTTTTCACAAATACTCTTAGATAGTTACTTTGTGTATTTTGTCTTGGTTATTAGTATTTGTGTAAAGAAACAATCTGGTAAGTTGAACACTACCAAACTGAATTTTTAAAGTGTGTTCATTTGTTGCGTGCTTACACCGGCTGTTAACGGAGGGGTTAGCTTTCACAAAAAATGTAAACCCTGTTACATTATATATGTACCTGTAATCCCTTGGTTGATTCTGGTTAATTTTGTCATGTTTGTTTTTTGTAAATTGCATGGATATTATTCAGTTTCCGTTTGAATTATTTCAGGAGCCTATACTAAAGTGGTTGTCATAGGTTGAGCACTGCTCTTCTCTCGTTTCTTTTTTCGTTGGTTTTGTCTTTTGAATTTTTTCCATTTCATCTTTTAAATTGTTTCTTATTTTTTTTTAAATTGTTTCACATTTCATCATTTAAATTGTTTCACATTTCATCATTTAAATTGTTTCACATTTCATCATTTAAATTGTTTCACATTTCATCATTTAAATTTTTTCACATCTTGATATTTCAATTATTTCACATTTTGTATTACCGCGGTCTGTTATAAGCTACTATA
The DNA here is from genome assembly GCF_963676685.1 of Mytilus edulis. Taxonomy (NCBI): domain Eukaryota; kingdom Metazoa; phylum Mollusca; class Bivalvia; order Mytilida; family Mytilidae; genus Mytilus; species Mytilus edulis. The sequence continues at coordinate 30,328,559 of NC_092345.1, read as the reverse complement.
CAGTCAGGATTTGACAATTTTAATTGTTCAAGTGATGAAAGCTTTATATTTTGGACAGTTGTCACGTTTGGAATCACACTTTATCTCCTTTTGATATATTTTTTTTAGATCCAAAATATAATGAATTTTACCCAATATTCTTTTTGACTCATTTTTCCCTGCGCACAAATGTCCGCTTTAAACGTATCTTTTATGAAGACTTACTTGTTGAATCTGTACATAGAGCATTATTACAGTACCCTTTGTCACAACATTTTGTACACAGATGTATGACACTTCTCTTATCTTTTACTCCAAGTACTTCTTCCAGGTCACGCTTTCCACCCAAAGTTGATAGAAGCTTGCATATCTACAAAAGATTTAAGCTATGTTTTACACTAACAAGTTAATATATCGGTTTATCCTTTACTTCCTTCATGATCATATATAGTTCGATATACTATACTATGCAACCTCATCATTAATGGTCCGAATTCCTGGCTATTTTCAGCTAGGAATTAAGTCAACACTCCTGTGTTGACATTAAGTATCATTAATGCATTATTTTTTGCAAATCTATAAGTTTATTCTACCTTTAGGTATAGATGGCATCATTCTTTAATTTTTTTGAATTTTGTTTTTTCAGTGCTCTTCAACTTTCTAATAAATTTTAGCTTCCGACTTCCTGCTACCAGTTAAAACTGAATTTTATTACTTTTATTTGATTTTAGACAAAAAAGGAGAATACATATAGACTCTATGGCTCTTTTTCGTTTCTAAAACTACAAAGAAAAAACATATATAATACCTTTTCATTATGTTATGAAAATAGTGTTAAAGTGTAATTTACGAACAGCGGTATACTACTGTTGCCTTTATTTAACAACATTAGAGCATACACGTTTTTTTTTATTACATACTAATAAGCATGATTCAGTTCCATTTTTTTAACGCAAATGGAACCTTTGAAAAAAATCAAATGTAGGTAACAGAAAGTTGTTTCACAAATTTTACAAAATCTTTCAGATGATAACTAAAAACCTTATATTCACGTACCGTGTCGGCTGTTTGGACAATCAATACATAGATATACCTTAATTTTTATGATTTCAACGCAAATTTATGTACTTGCTTTGTTGAACTTAAAACTTAGTGTTACATGGGATCATATGCATGTAACTGCCCTTCTGAAAGCATATCCGAGATTTTATATGTGATATCAATGTACCTAGTCAGATATACACCTTTCTTTTTAAATGTTTAAATGAGATTATTTATATATATGATCAATTTTGTTACCACATTTTCAGGCTTAGAGTCTACAGTTTAAATGCAATGCATTACGTAACAAGTTGATATATCAGTCTATCCTTTACTTCCTGCATGGTCATAAAGTTCGATGTACTAGATTATTAAACCTCATAATTACTGGTCCAAGTTCCTGGTTATTTTCAGTAAGAAACTATTTCAATACTTCTATGCTGACATGAAATATCATTAATGCATTATCTTTTGCAAATCTATTCAAAAACTATAATTTTATTCTGCCTCTAGCTATAGTGGGCACTTTTCTTTTCTTTTCTTTTTTTGTATTTTGTATTTGTCCGTGCTCTTTGACTTTCTAAAAGATTTTATCTTCCTTCTTCCTGCTATACATTTAATGTCCCAGGGAAAAATGAATTTTATAACTTTCATTTTATTTTAGACAAATAAGGAGTATAGATATAGACTCTATGACTCTTTTTCATCCCAAAAATCACAAAGTAAAAAACATAAAGAATACCGTTTCATTATGTTACGAAACTAATGCTATGGTGTAATTTGGCAAAATTAGATCAAACATCTTTATTATTACGTAAGAAGCATATTTCATGTTTCATGTCAGATTGACAGCATAGATTTTCAATTTGACCATTTAACCCTGTTAGATTTTAAGCCAAACATTTTTCATGTTATCACTTGAGTATTAGTATCTTCACTATTGGAATTATAGCTGATATTAAAAAATATTGTACAATATAGGCAACAGTAGTATACCGCTGTTCGAATTTCATAAATCAATGTGGTATAGTTGTACCTGTCCTGCCAGTTTGTCAAATGTACATTTTTTAATTTATATAGATTATCTGTAATATTTACATTCTATGTGTTACATTTTATTGTTAAGAACCTACCCTGTGATATTCATCGTTTAATATATCACTAGAACACACCCGCGAAATCGCGGGCATTCAGAGCGTAGTTTAAAGTATGTAAAGTGTTGTTGGAAGAATTTTGTAAAATATTGAATGACTGGAGAATTCAGCAAAAGTATCATCAGTCATAGGTTATTGGGGACAAGAAAATGTTTTTTTTTTATCCCTCCTCCTTTATTTCCAAAATTCCAAATTTTTGGTTTTCTATCAATTTCAATATGAACATACATTTAGTATGTTATGAACATTTTTAAGTAAAGAGCCTGTAATTCAGTGGTTGTCGATGGTTAATGTGTTACATACTTGTTTTTCGTTCATTTTTTTAACATAAATCTGGCCGCTAGTTTTCTCGTTTGAATTGTTTTACATTGTTATTTCGGGGCCTTTTAAAGCTGAGTATGCGGTGTGGGCGTTGCTCGTTGTTGAAGGCCGTACGGTGACCTATAGTTGTTAATTTCTGTGTCAATTTGGTATTTTGTGGATAGTTGTCAACATGGCAATAATACCACATCTTCTTTTTTTTTTTGGAATCAATGGATTTTGTAAAAGATTTAATGACTGGAGAATTTTATAAAAAGGTATCAAAAGTTCACATGAATAATTTAAGCGCTTATCTGTATATTATGAACATTCATTACCGAGTTCATTACTTTATAAATAAAGTGTATTTGCTTTCAATTCTAAGTTTTCTAATCGATCCATGGTGGTCATAGATATAGTAAACAGACCCTTAATAAACTCTGTGACAGCCGTGGATAGTAAACTTGAAAATGATAGCAGATGGAATTCTGAAAATACACTTTATTCGTTCAAAGTATACAGAAAAATGCAAACCGGAAGTCTAATCTGACTTGAAATTTTGTCCAATGACGGGACAATATCCGGATGCCTTTTTTCTCGGTTTTCTCCCAAAATAACTCAATCTGAATAGTCATATGAATGGATGACAAATGCAACTATGCACTGTATCTTTAGGACACAGAGGCGTGTTGATTAATTTATTGTGGAAAGAAGAGAAGCGACACACAAAATTAGGTCTTCTCGTTTATTAGTATAGATGTGATAAGTAATGTACATACCCTGTCGGATTTACATCCTAGATTATACAACATATGACCATTGGCGTTTAGATACTTGTCTGTAAAACAATGCTGTAAAAGAAAATATTAAGTATGTTTTTTCATTCATTGATCTATACCCATCTATATCAATGTCCAAATTGTATTTGAATACGACAAATGACAAAAATAACTGAGTGTTAATATATATATATATCCAGTAGATTGCAAAAGGGGCAATGAAAAATCTAACGAATAAAAACATGATTGAGCATCAGCAACAACATCAAAAACTTGGAATGAACTTATGTTCTTAATAAGTAAGCAGTTTCTTCTTCACAAGTCGAATCCACCGTTATGGCATTCTGGATGGAAAAGAGAAAAGGAGGTCGGAATTGAGACTACCTATGACAAATGAATTATACCTTGAATCAAAGTAATTTGAATATACCATGAAGATCAAATAAGTAATGAGGGTGTCCTTATGAGTTTCGGAATGATGAATTGATTTTTTTATCAAATTAAACTTACTTCTTATTCGTATCCCCCCGACAATTGATCGTGGATTTCTCTACATATGATTAAAAATGAAAGAGCTTACATGTCCTCTCAAGATTTTACTGATACAAAGTTACTGACAATACGGAAGGTTTTAAACCAAAAGTTACATGTAGTAATGTTAAAATTCCCAATTAGAAAATAATACAGACGCCATCACTAGTTTTTTTTACCGCTGCGGACTTTTTTTTTCACAGATGACGACAGATATGTTTCAACAGTCGTTACATCCCGTCTTCCTCTTTTCAATGCATGTCACCTACCGAAGTAGGCTTTTACCGGGTTTTTACTTGCATGAGTAATGAGACGGTGCCACATGTGGAACATGGTCCGTTTATCCTTCCAAAGCACTTGAAATAATTCCAGTTTTGTTGGGGTTCATGTTGCTCTGATTTAGGTGGACTATTGATTGTCTTTTGGTAGATTTTTTGTTTTTGGCCTTTGCATTGCCAGTACATTTTCGATTTATAAGTTTGATTATCCCTTTAGTATCTTCGCCTCTCTTTACCTTTCACTTTTAGAAATCACGAAAATATATTAATTATTCGTATATTAATTTAAATATAGACCTGTTGTCACGTGTTGAAATCCAACATATATTATGTTATAACAGCTTGAATATTTCAATTTTTTGAAACTACATTTTTTTTATATTTTATTTTTTATGAATGCATTTTTTTTTTTATCTGTGAGGATTTCCTTTTCACAGTCAGGACGTTGATGTATAAACACGATCCTTGTTTTTGGTAATTTGACATATACATATTTTAGAAACAAACTTCATATTAAAGTTATTCACCCGGGCTGTAATTCATTTTTTATAGGTGCAAATGATATCATGTTTATGTAAAGATGTTATGTTTAAGATAATACCTCGTCTGCTGGACAATTAATTGCACGTTCACAATCAACAGGTGAAGCCACACCGTTGCAGGAGTAACACATAAAGGCTAAAACATATCATTTGAAAATATATGTTAATAACTTACATAGAAGTGTTATCATTTATCAGCAAAACACCTCGGTAATTAAACAGACAAGATAGTACAGCGATTCATATTGCAAATCAAAAGTAGTCCTAAGGTTTAATTTTTCGTAGGAATAAAAAATAGATACTATTGTATTCCAAATCCAGAACTATAAAACATTTTGTTATAGTGTCACTGTATTTAGAAAATTCAAGATATTGACAATATTCCTGTTTTATCAAAACAATTTTCTTTTTGTACAAAAGAGAAAATATTAAATAATTAAATATCAGTTCTATGGAATTAAGTTACATACAGAAGAAATAATCGCTTAGATATATTACAATATTGCTGCATGCCTAGTTTTTGTTTAGCTAATATGTCAATCTGCACTTGAAATATCGATAAGAAGTTATATATAGAATAAAGTGACATATACGTAATATCTACACTGACTTAACTTCTACAGATTGAGATATCAAAACTATGTCATCTGCATATAATTTATGGATAATAGACTGACTTTTCAGTTTGACTAGACCTGAAGAGTTGAAATGGTCACGTTGATCATTTATATATATAAAAAAGAAAAACTACATCCCTGTCTAACTCCTGACTGAATGAATATGATAGTTTTAAAGAAAATGAAACAACTTTGCTCGTGTTTTAAATATTTGTAAGAATTTCAAACTTTGAAGTAACATACTAGTTTATATAAAAGAGCAAGACTGTTGAACATATTTTTTATATACCTACAATACAAACGAACAGATTTTAAAAAAGGAAACCAATGTGTGATCACTAGATCTGAGCCATTTTTTCAAAACAAATTGGATCTTAGTAAAATTGATATTAATGACTTCTAAGTATACATCAAGTGTATAAAATCATATTTTATAACAAAAGAAACAGCCTTTCCTCTTCAACCAGAGAGATTGTTAATACATTGACTTTAAATGAATGGGTTTCTCTAACGGAAAGGGCAAATACGACCTTTGAGTATAAGATCAAACACTTTTTCAAAAAGATCGTATAAACCAGTTATATCTATAATATTTGTTGATGTACTAGAACAAATGTATATAGTAACGAACTAATACTGAATTGTTACACAAGATTATCTAGAAAGAACAGATACTCACCATGACATCGTGCTGTAATAAATAAAAAACGAATCTTTTACTGAATAAGTCGAGCAAGAAAAAAAAAAGATTTTTAGGTTGTAAAAATATTAGATCTGAAACGCATTGTATATATAAAGACCATAATTTTTGATGGCATATGCAATATCAAAGTTATAAAATCAAGCTTTATTACTTTCTTACCCGTTGTAAAAATAAAATATATTAACTTTATACAAAAAGTTTTATATGAACATGTTCCGAAAGCATATTGAGCAATTGCTTATCATTGTTCGCGGTAATTTACAATTTGTTAGGGATATAATTTTTCATTCATCAACTACGATGTCACTATAACTTAGCTTGCACTAAAACCTTATTTCTACTGATTAACTTTGTTTTGATATTTTTAATTATTAAAGTCGTTTATTTAAACTGCTCTAAAGAGTATGTCTCATGATTTATTGAATGATTGATTGATACATTGGTTGCTGATAAATTTACGTCCATTGGTAAGGAACATATATTTATGTCTAAATAATTTGATTTTGGATGTAACGCATCTTCTGATTGGCTGACGTTATTTTGTTATGAGCCCATAGACATAATTCCGTCATGTGACCGTGATGTCATCAATGTTTTTTCATGGTTTTCTACGGTTTAATGTGGAATTTAGGACTAAATTATAAGAAATAACTGTAATATTTTTTCTGTCTATTCGAAATAACATAAAAAATGTGGTGCACACTGTTAAATAACCCGCTACGCGCGTTATTCATACCTTAACTGCGTTACAATAAAAAAAAAATGAATTAGTTGCAAACCTCAAAACTATATTTTCGCTGTCACTGATAAAGGGAATTTATTTATTTACTATTGGAGATATTGGATTTCAAATATTTACATATACTTTTAAAAAAAAACATGTATACCGATTATCAAAATGTTTTAAGAAAAAATTATAGAATCATGTCATAGTTTGAAAAAGGAGACATTATTCTTCAGTATATCTTATTTTATTTAGTAAACGCTGAAATACCAGTCTATCAGCTTTATCTATAATATTACATAAACATGATATTAAATAATATAATCGTATTTATCTATAAATGAAACTCTGATGAAAATTATAATATGTCTTTCACAAATAATACACAGAAAAGGTGTGAATTCATGTCTGCCAAATCCTATGGAGTTGTTTGGCTTTAATGTACTTAAGCGCTGCATATACATTTTAGGTTTTTCTTCAATATTTGCTAAAAGTACCATTTATGAAAAATAAATTTCAAAAATACTTATTCAATCTTATCTATCTGTAATTTTTTGTTTGTTCATAATGATGGCATCCCTCGAATACAGTAGTGTACATTATGCACTGTGTGGATGTACATACAATATTGAAATTAACATTTCAGAACAATTCTGAAAATAAACGTTACCTAGTTTTGTTTGCCCTTTCTCGGAAGATAACTTCATAGCACTATATAGATTTATGAGTAGCATACATTTCATAGTTTCATAGCTGTATACCATGGTATATAGGTTTATAGTCAGTAACGTCTTTCATATATTTCTCATATAAACGCAGTTATATCTTTTACATTCAAATACACATATAAGACCACGAACCAGTGTACCATTAAAAAAAGAGGTGTTAAATACCAAAGAGATATTCAACTCATAATTCGAATATGAACTGACTATGCCATAGCACAAAAACAAAATAGAAAATTACCATTAATAGAAAAACCTATAATATGGGGATTCCATCCTATACATAACAGATAAAAAAACAGCCATTTTCAAATAAGCTTCGAGTAGCAATATATCATGATAAATGAAACTGTAAAGGAATATTTTCTTGGATTGTCTAAAATAAACACATTTAAAGAAACGAGGAAAATCATAGTTGATTACTTCAATATTTAACAGTGAACTTCACTTACCAATAAGCAACAGATGTATTCCAAATGTAGCAACTAGAGACAACCCAGACATATTTCCGTATTAGATTTAAGTGAATCTACCTGAACTACCAAAGTTCTTCCAGTACACCAAGATAAGAAGAAAACCTTTAGGTCAGTCATGTTCCTTATAAATGGACAAGTGCAGATTTTCCTGCAATTGAGATAAAAATTATACAACTGATAACATTTAAGATCAAACAAAGTAAATTGACATGATTTTCATGACAAGTTGCATTTAAATAAAATTACGAATAATACATTTAAAAAAAAAAATAATATGTAACAAACTGTTCATAATATTTTAAATGCATGTAACTGAAAAGTAAAATAACAAAAATACAGAACTCCAATAAATTCAAAATGGTAAGTCTCTTCTCAAAGGGCAAAATCAAAAGCTAACACATCAAAGGAAAGAAAAACAATTGTATTATTCCTGACGTGGTACAGGTACTTGCTTACATAGCAAATTGTGTTTATTAAAGATAAAGAATTAACATGGTAATATTAATCAACCGCACATATGCATGATATGGTACGGAGCAGATAAGTTGGTAAAATGAACACAAATGTATATAAGCTTTATGAATTGTACACAAACAAACAGACACACATATAATGCCTATTTAGCTTCGAACAAATATATATAACATGAAAATAAAGCAATCGTGGAAGATGAGGATAAAGGCATATGTAAATAAACCCATCATAGATACTAGGACTAAATTCTGTTTCGCGCGTTTCGTCTACAACAGACTCATCAGTGACGCTCGTATAAAAAAAAGTTAAAAAGGCCAAATAAAGTACGAAGTTGAAGAGCATTGAGGACCAAAATTCCTAAAATTTTTGCCAAATCCAGCTAAGGTAATCTATTCCTGAGGTAGAAAAGCCTTAGTATTTCGAAAAATTAAAATTTTGTAAACAGTTAATTTATAAATATAACCATATCAATGATAATTCATGTCAGCACAAAAGTGCTGACTACTGGGCTGGTGATACCCTCGGGGAAATAAATCTCCACCAGCAGTGGCATCGGCCCAGTGGTTGTAAATAAACTCATCATAGATACCAGGACTACATTTTGTACATACGCCACACGCGCGTTTCTTCTACAAAAGACTCATCAGTGACGCTCGAATCCAAAAAAGTTAAAAAGGCCAAATAAAGTACGAAGTTGAAGAGCATTGAAAAACGAATTTCCTAAAGGTTTTGCCAAATCCAGCTAAATAAATACTGTTAATGTATAACTATAGCCATAATAAAAAAAGGCTTGCATTTACTCCAGTAATATTTTAAAGAATTACTCAGTAGAAAGCAAGTTTATGACGTATGGCCAACGGTAAATGTAACTTAAAATATTTGAGACATTAAGTATGTATTGTTATTTCTCCCTTTCACCTTGACATTTCTCTGTTCAAAGTTGACATTTTGCAGTTCAAAGTTGTCTCACTTCCATGTTGCATCTCTGAAATAATACTCAATTTATTTAGCTAGTACAAAAAACTTGAAAACAACACGTTATAAATTCCAGGCGTCCATAGAACATTTATAAGGCCCCTAATGGGGGGGGGGGGGGTCCTAGTAATCACATAATCACCATTTTTTGCCAATATAATCACATAATCATTAAATATTTGCTTATCTTTAGTAATCAAATAATCATAAACTAAAAATACAGTCCTAGGTAATCAAATAATCATGAAATATTTGACTTAATAATCAAATAATCATTAAAAAAACGGCCAAGTAATCACATAATCAAAAACCCCATGAGGGCCCTCATTTATTGATTTTCCTTCATTAGGAACGTTCAAAGCCAAGAATTTGAAAGCAAATGATGTATATTCCAAAGCAGTTGCAGAGCTATATGACCAAAAAGAACATGAAAATTAGCCAAATCAATTTAAGATCAATTTACCTGAGGATGTCGAAATCTTAGTTTCTATGTAATTTTCAAAATTATAAACAGACAATTTTAGAAAGTTTGGTTTAAATCATGTAAGTATCGAACCTCACCCCCGGAGGCTGATAATCCACCGACAGAAGTGTCGACCCAATTATGTGCAATGAAAACAACACTTATTTTAAATTTCTACATTATCAAGGGCATATTTCCATTATGACTATTCCTTTATAATATAGTGTATTCTGAAAAAAAAAACCTTTGTTGATACAATGGTATAAAGAAACATATAGATATCTATGAAATTATTATAAGACATATGAATAAAGTGTGAAAGACGTGAATTTGAAATAAAACCTCGTTAGTTTATTCTAGCACTATTTTAAAAGTAACGGAGTGGAAACCAGTGCTGAGACGTGCAATCAGATAAAGTTAATAAAGATAAAATTATTTCATATTACTTGACATCAATTATTGAATACAGCCAATATAAAAAAGAAGATGTGGTATGATTGCCAATGAGACAACTATCCACAAAAAAACAACAAAATGACACAGACATTAACAACTATAGGTCACCGTACGGCCTTCAACAATGAGCAAAGCCCATACCGCATAGTCAGCTATAAAAGGCCCCGATAAGACAATGTCAAACCATTCAAACGAGAAAACTAACGGCCTTATTTATGTAAAAGAATGAACTAAAAACAAATATGCAACACATAAACAAACGACAACCTCTGAATTACAGGCTCCTGACTTGGGACAGGCACATACATAAATAATGTGGCTGGGTTAAACATGTTAGCGATTTTTTTGTGTATTTGAAAATTATAGATCACTGACAATAGAAAAGGATGAGGTTCACGATCAGCATAAACCAGGTTAAACATACTTTATTCGGAAAATTACTGTGCCAATTCAGTAATATAGCTGTTGATTTCAATTCATTCCGTTGATTGATAGCGTTTGATTGTCTCAGTTTTTACGTTATTCCCTTTTTCACTTTTCATTGGAGTTCAGTACGTTTGTTATATTTTCTAATGGCTTTCACTTTTGGTTTTGCTATTGAAGAAAGTACTTTTGTCTTTAGTTCCGATTGAGTCAAATGCAGCGGTTATAACAATAGTAAACATCAGATTGTGAACGGAGTTTCATATTGCATCTGCAGTACCGATAGTTAAAAAGGTGTGATATATCTCCAAACTCCAACTAATGATTATTTAGACCTTGTATATCATTAGTAAAGAATAAGAATTTATAACATAAAATCATCACTTTGCCCTCTGTTGGGATGGTTATATAGGGCTGATGAGCAGAGGATGCTTGATTAGTGTTAACAACTCCTTTTAAAAAATGTTAATCAAAATCCCTTAAACTTACAGATCAAATCTGTTATATGCAAAAGGAATTACCTTTTATTCCTCTTAATTTACTTATCGTGCATTCATCTAATGTACACTAGTATACGCTCATTCAATTATCTTTTAAAAAAGCCTGCTATCTGAACTGCAACTTATAGTTTACAATAAGTATTTACTTGCAAAATCATATATTGTCAGTTCTCGGCTCTGACAAGACATTTTTCACTTTCATGTTGAAACAATACTCAATTGATTCAACATGTATTTTGATATCATTATAAGTTTCTAAATTGTCGAGAAATAGTTCAAGAATGAGAAATGTGAAAGACGTTAATTTGAAAGAAACCTTTTGAGTTAACTCTAGTAATATTTCATAATTAATTTTACGTAGAACCTAATTGAGTGAATTACGGTCTGGTTAAGTTAATACCAGTGAACCAAAATAGTATTCCGTAATCATTCTTGATATCAGCTATGTATTGAATAGAACCAAGAAGATGTTTCTTATAAAATAAATAGATCATTAAAGATAAAAATAGGGTGGGCAAACTTAATTTGAAAAAAAGAAGAGTGATCACTAGTATTTGTTACATTTTCCCTTATAGTTCCAGTTAACTTACTACTGCCTTTCAATATTTGCATTTAACATTAACATATTGTTGTAAAGAAATTTGCAATGATGAATTAGAGACAACAGTAGTAAACCGATGAACGAATCTCGTAAACCGATGAACGAATCTCGTAAACCGATGCACGAATCTCGTAAACCGATGTACGAATTACGTAAACTGATGAACGAATCTCGTAAACTGATAAACAATTCTCGTAATTCCTTGTAGAATATTCAAATCAACTTTTAAAAGATCAAAGCGAGATCGGTCGCGTCGACATTACAAAAATTGAGATAACAAAAAAACCCGAACCATGGGGAAAACTGAAAACTGAAAGTCACTAATTGGCAATATCAATTCTCAAACTCATCAAACGAATTGATAACAAATGTCATATTCCTAATGTAGAAAATGGTGGATTAAATCTGGTTTTAAGAAATAAATGAATGCATTTCCCTCATTCGTGGCTCTGATTCCTCCTGTGGATTAGGCTATACCTTAAGACCTTTTCATGCTCCATCAGCTTTCTGTCGTTTATACAAAGTGTTAAAATAACGATTGTTACCCTTGTGCATTATCGTATCTGGTACCTTAAAATTGTTACCGAGTTACAAATTTAATGTTATTTCTACCACTAGATGGATATATTTGTTGGTGAAATGTTGAACACTGAGGTCATCATGTGAAAATTACCTCATAACTACGGTGTAGATTTCCTTAGCTGTATTTTGCAAACCTTTTAGGCATTTTGGTCCACTATGCTGTCCAACTTCGTACTTTATTTTGCCTTTGTAACTTTTTTTGGATTCGAACGTCACTTGTGAGTCTGTCATAGACTAAACGCGCGTCTGGCGTTCAAACAAAATTTAATATAGGATTTAACGCCTTTTTAAAGGAATTTATTGGTGTATGAACTCGACCAATTCACTCACAAACAAATAAAAGTCCGAAGGACTTTTTTGATATGTTTGTGAGTGACTTGGTCCAGTTTATACACCAATATCCTTATAATTCTTTCAAATCGGAGATAGGGAATATATGTTTCCACACTCGTTACCTTTATCACACGTACATTGTATATTTATGTCATTGATTAGGCCTGGCGCATGAATAAATTTGTTGCTTTACGCAATAAATATGTACTCAATAAAAATTAACTGCAAAAACTCTTATTAGCAGTCAAACGAATGTTTTTGTGTATTATTTTATTTAACGATTAACTTACAGTGAAAATAAACTTTGTTAACGTCGCTGTTATTATCGACGCCATCTTGTTTACATTGGTTACGAAAAGAAGTTCGGTCAACGTCGTCTATCGAAAAATAACCAACATCAAGATCAACTACCGGAAGTCATCTCGACCAAGCATATCAACGTATTTCCTAATATGCTAATCATATAAGAATTATATCCTGGTATCTTCAATGAGTTTATTTTGTTAAATCGTACTTTTCAATGTAATGGCGACCTATACAGTTAGTGTGTACTTTGATGGAAACGCTTCGTTATAATGTTAAAACAGAAAGAACAACTTAAAGTAGGCTGACGTCAGCAAATATAGAATTTATAAAAAAAAACCTCTAAACTCTTTATATTCATATATCGTACTGTCATTGGACTCCTACACCAGACGATCAAATACAAATATGTTACGATTGATAAATGTTTGTAGTTCTATATAGAAATAAAGTAGATTTTCACTGTTGGTGCATGTGAGTAATTTAGTAATAACCTACATTTTCTAGAAAAGATAATTTAACTTGAAGGTCATACGATTATCAAAATTACTACTTTTACTTAATAAATAATAAAAATCCTAACAATCTTGTCTAGGCTTTAAAATTGGAATAAGACATTCCTCATATTGCCTCCCTTTTTCTAAATTAAAGACACCTAGGAAAATAATGAGAATTGCAAACTTCAACAAAATAATATACCATTACTGTCTTTTGATGAGGTAAATGTGTGGTTTTATTGACTTTTGAAAAACTGATATTTACAGAGGCCAACGGCAGAAATGAATATCAGTTTTTTCAAAAGTCAATTAAACAACATATTTACAGAAACAAAAGCCAGTAATTGTTTTATTTTATATTCCAAGAGAAATGTATGTAATTGAAAATATTTACTAAAACCAATTGCATGTACATCAAACTTTTTTACCAAAATCCTACACATAAAATCACGCGACGTTTTGCGCGGTGAATATACTTTTATTTATGTATTACTGAAAAATTATTACACCAGGGTTTTCGATATCACAAACTAGTCAAAACATTTACTAAATTTTATCATCGGTATAAGGATATCATTCGTAAATATAGCTCAACATGCAGACTTCTTATACGTTCAGGTATTTCACATCCAATTTTTTATGGAAATATTCTTTATAAAGAACAAAGGTGTCAGTATTCACCTCAGAAACTAAAAAAAACCTTTGAATAGACTTATTAAGAATGGATATAGTTACGATACTGTTGTCAGGTCATTAAAGATTGCATATTTTGGCGTTAATATTGATTCACTTATAGGGTCTTTGCATCGGAACTAAACACATTTATTAAAAAACCAGTTGTTGGCATGACACGGGTTATGTTCTTCTCATATATGTTATGATGGTATGATACTAGACCCCTAACGGGAAGGATTGTGCCTGATGTTCATATGATGAAATCATAATCTTTCAGTCAGTGTAATTGAAGTCTGGAGCTGGCATGTCAGTTAACTGCTAGTAGTCTGTTGTTATTTATGTATTATTGTCATTTTGTTTATTTTCTTTAGTTACTTCTTCTGACATCAGACTCGGACTTCTCTTGAACTGAATTTTAAAGTGCGTATTGTTATGCGTTTACTTTTCCAGATTGGCTAGAGGTATAGGGGGAGGGTTGAGATCTCACAAACATGTTTAACCCCGCCGCATGTTTGCGCCTGTCCCAAGTCAGGAGCCTCTGGCCTTTGTAAGTCTTGTATTATAGTAATTTTAGTTTCATGTGTACAATTTGGAAATTAGTTTGGCGTTCATTATCACTGAACTAGTATATATTTGTTTCAGGGCCAGCTGAAGGACGCCTCCGGGTGCGGGAATTTCTCGCTACTTTGAAGACCTATTGGTGACCTTCTCCTGTTGTGTTTTTTTTTTCTATGGTCGGGTTGTTGTCTCTTTGACACATTCCCCATTTCCATTCTCAATTTTATTTTCCTCAGGTGAATCTTCTTATTTATTCAAAATCCCATTCATATAGAAAAGCCTGCTAAAGTTTTATCAATATGGAATAATAAACAATATCCAGAATATTATAAAGTTCCCTGTGAACAAAAGAGCATTATATTTTTAAAATTTTGAATTTATTTTTATTTAGACCCTGCCATTCTTCTGTAGTTGTCATTACATACGTCCTTAAATTAACGTTTAATTAAAATATATTGTATGATAGCCAATTATTGATACAAGCATGCACCATTGAGTACATAAGAGGATCTAAACAACTTCAAGGAATGTGCAAGCCTTCAAAAATGAGTAAAACGAATATCGTATGGTAAACTATATAATGGTCAAAACTTGTCAAAATCTGAAATTGAAAAGAAGAAAAAAAAAAAGACATTGATACAAAAAGCAATAAATGACAGACTCATATCACAGATAACATCAAACTACAACCACTGATTTACAAGCACTTTATTTGAGACATATAAATAATTTAGCGGGTTAGCATTGTTATGACCGCTTAATTCCTGACCCAACATGGTACGACATAAGAACATATTTTCAAAGATCGTACTTCATTTGTACAATAATAAAATAAATATATTTAGGAAAGAATTGACAAACAATGAAATAAATATTGCGTGAAAACCCTACTCGTTTATGGTTGTTGTCTGTCGACCTTTGTCAAACAATCTGATAAACCAAAAATGATTAAAATTTCATTATTATTTTACCCGCTGATTTTATTTCCTGCGGGATAATTTTTAATTGTTTGACACGACTCTGCCTACGCTTCCTGTTGTCTTACTTTAATAATATCATTAATTAATTGTTTAAATGGATATATGTGAACATTTAATTGTTCAAGTGAAAAGATGCGCGAGCATTGAAAGGTTACAATCAAATAAGTTTTCATCATTATTTCTATAATATACAATTTATAATCATTTTTGTTTTATGATCTTCTATAAGTTTTTAGCTCTGTTACATTTGAAGCATTTCTATATATTAATATCATTAGCATGTATATATATATACATGATATATACATGACAGTTACATAGTTACGTTAAATTAATATAAAACATATTGTATTAATACTTTTCATAGTTCAAATTTATTCGTCCAGTGAATGTTTACTTGATTTTTGTTAATATTTCTTTTAGAGTTCAGCCATTTCAATTGATATTTTATAATGAGTATTTCTATGTTGTAATGCTATTTTCGTATCAGGTTACGGTGATGGTTCGCGTCAGTAAAACGTTTTTTTTCAGCGGTTGTCGTTTGTTGATGAAGTTCAAAAGTGTTTCTCGGTGGGTTTTTTTTTTTTAAAGATTAGCCTGTTGGTTTTCCTGTTTGAATTGTTTTACTCTAATCATTTTTGGGGCTCTTTAAAGCTTGCTGTTCGTTTTAAGGAAATGCTCCATTTTAAAGACCGTGCTTTGACCTAAAATGATGTACTTTTTACACATTGTGACTTCGATGGAGAGTTGTCTCATTAGCATGTAAAGAATTCGAGTCGTATCCTGAACTAAGCCTAGTATAAAGCACGAATGTGCTGCCTTCAAAGTTTTCTCGTTTGAATTGTTTTACATTGTCATATCGGGGCCTTTTATAGCTGACTATGCGGTATGGGCTATGTTCATTGTTGAAGGCCGTACGGTGACCCATAGTTGTTAATGTCTGTGTTGTTTTGGTCTCTTGTGGACAGTTTTCTTATTTGCAATCATACCACATCTTCTTTTTTTTTTATATTTAACATCCCAATAAAACTAAATAGAAGCATTTAAAGCATAAAGAACGAGTGACTAGTGAAAAATAATGTTTATCTAATTCTTGAACTAATGCATATATATATCATAAACTGCACAATTTTATCATTTATACGCATCCATATCGTATAATCGTCAAAACAAATTTCGGTCTGTTATGATGTGAAAATATGGCAGCTTTTTAATTGTCTTGTTTTGATGCCGTACTTTACCGATTGTCACGTTAGCAAACAATTAAAAGGAAGCATCGATGTTGAGTACGTGTATAACATATACCATAAGATAATAGTTTATTTCAATGACTGATCCATGCGTATTGCTATCACACGATTTTACGAGAAAGATCATGAGTTCACTGCATACGGAAAACCTATCGGCGATTTGTTTACTGAAAGCAAACAATTTAAAATGAGTGAATTTCTTCTAAAGATTGAAAAATTATTGAATTTTTGAAGAAAAATGTATATGTACATTAGTTTTATAATAAAAACTAGCTATTTAGTTAAAAAAAAAACCACATTTGCATCATTGTTTTTTATTTTAAGTTTCATATGACTTTAATTCTTAAATAGCATTGCTTAAGCTTTGACTTGTAATAATTAAATTGTTTAAATAATGTATAATAGTCGAGGCTTGGTTCAGGATACAGAAGTTCACGACTCTGAATTATCTACGTCATTGCGGTCAGTCGTGTGTTTCCCACGCAAATACCTTTAATGACAAAAGAAATAAACCTAAAGGACCGTAATTAAAAATTCAAATATTTAGTGAAAATATTGACATATTTTACGCAATTGTAAGTGGATATACAATATCATTAATGAAAGCCTAGCAATCATTGTTAAATGTGTCCGATTGATACGAATCATAACAATGACGCAGGTATGGTCTTAACATTAACGGGGGTCTCATTGGGGGGTTCCGATCCCGGATCCCGCTTACTGTTTTTTTTCAGATTCCCGTATCCCGATTACACTATGTACGTAAGCAATTCTCATTTTTTTGTCATTTCCCGGGTTCCGCTAGACCTCATTTCCCGTTTTCAATAATTTGACTTTCACGTGTCCCGCTTACAAAAAATCGGCAATTCCGCGTCACGCTTAGACCCCAATGAGACCCACATTTACTGTCCATCCCTTAGTTTATTAGATTTTCAATTCAGATAAAACACTGACGTAAAGAACAATAGATACGATCAGGAAATAAACAATAACTTCCATATTGCATATTCAAATCCATTTATGATTATAAGAATTATGACTAGTTTACAATTACTTACACTCACGAATGCATAATCAGAAAGTTGAATATTACAGATTCTGAATTAAAAAGGTTACACAATTTTGAAATAATTGTATATATATCTATTAATAATGTAATGTACATTGCTGTTGAAGGCAATTTTCAAAAAAATTTACAAAATTTGCATGTTCTTTAAAAAAACACTAAAGACATTTTTAGCAAAATGATTTGATATGCATCTGAAACTCATCTAATATTTGGTCTAGCTAGTTTTAAAATGACATTCTTATTGGGTATGTACTCAAATTATACAAATAATCTATAAAAAAATGCAGTTCTGGTTTATCGTTATAGTTATTTATTATTTGATTTCATTTTAATAACTTCGACAAATTTGTGTTAATGTCTTTCAGGTACGCAGTTGTGAAATTATAGTGAATGTTTACAACCATACTTTACCACGTATCTCTTAGGTAGTTTCAATATATTACCCAGTATATGTAAGTTTAGAAATATACTTCTACAAATGCATTGTCTCATAGGCGTTACTGTATAAAATGACCTCATACGTAGCAATATATTCATGCAAAGTTGATCCTATATATTTGCAGATAAAATAATCCATGTCAATGTCGAGGAAATGAATATTGGATGCATGGTACATTATTTCTGAGAGTGTCCACAATCAATGCTTATTAACACGTGAGATATAATTTTCTGATAGAAATTGTGTCTTCCTTTGCGTAACCTGAATAATATCCCAAAATATTGGAAGGTTAAAGATATAAAACATTAGAAATATTGATATATAGTCAAATTATCTGCTTTATTTTATCGAAATATATAAATATTTGTGGCAATATGATTCCACGTGCAGATTTGTTTTTCAAATAAAAGATGAGTTTCTACATTGCTGATTATTGGTTATATCTAAATGTAAAAACGAACTAGTATAAAAACAGAATAAACTCAAATTTGTCAGCTCAAAAATTAACTTTGATCATGTCACAAGAAAGATGATGTTTTCTGCATTTTTTGCATTCCCAACAAATGTTGAAGTATAGATTTACTGAAGTACAGCGGCTGACATTACGACTTGTATGCTTTTTAATATGTTGGATAGGAAATTGACATGTGCTTTTATATTGCAAATTACTTTCGTGTTACATTTAATGAAAATGTGGAGCATTGTCTTATTTCAATTATCAAGTAGGTGAAATAAAAGGAAGTCAATAGGTATAATTTGTATTGCCTGATATAAATATTTTTTCAATATATTACAAAATACAATATATCATAAATAATTAAATACACAAATGAAAATACATAAACATAGATATATAAGCAAATTTTTTGGCAGACATCCGCCGCTATAAATTTATAAAAGGGAAAAAAAATTAACGAGGGAGGGAGGGTGGTTAATTTCAACGTAATATCAAATTCAAAAATGTAAAGAAAACACTTTGCAATAGTATAAATAAACAATTAACAACAAAGGAAAAGTTTATATCCAATAAAAAGAGCGAAATAATATAGTGAGTAAATTTAATGCAAGAGTTTATACTAACGAAAATCTAGTTTGAAACAGTGTGATTACTGAGGTGTAAAATATAAATTTCACTGTTTTGCTAATTAAAGAATTTAAATCTTAAATTAAACCAATCATATCATAACCCCGTATTTGTATAAATATAGCTGTCTCAGTTGTATTTATACAGTCTTCTTATATTCCTTATCTGTCTCCATTTCAATCACATCACATTATTTTTTATACAATCTTACCACATCTCATTTTTTATATTAATATTTCATGAGAAACTGCAAAGAGTGAAAAGTAAAATCACAAAAATACTGAATTCGAGGAAAATTCAAAACGGAAAGTCCCTAATCAAATCGGCAAAATCAAAAGCTCAAACATATTAAACGAATTGATAACAACTGTCATATTCCTGACTTGGTACAGTCATTTTCTTAAGAGGAAAGTGGTGGATTAAACCTGGTTTCATATCAAGCGAAACATCTCACTTTTATGACAGTCGCATACATTTCCATTACATTGACAACGATGTATGAACAAAACAAACAGCCATAAAAGGTAAAAATGTTACAATTCGTATTTAAAGTTACTATCATGATATTGTCTGATTTGTCCTATATCGTTGTTAATTTCAACACAAAGTTTATTTGTTGTGCTACATTTTGAAAACATACACAAATAATGCATGCTGGGTTGCGTTATTTTGGTTTTCTGATAAATTAACAAAAAAAAAACTAATTCTAAACCGATATGCAACATAATTCGAAGGTTTTGATAAAATTTTATGTTTAGTTTCAAAGAAATTGTAGATTAATAGTATGATGTGTAAATGACAAATGTCTTATATTTGTTCATTCGAATTGCGGAAGAGGTCGACCACGTGTATTTTTAGTACCGATTAACTCAGAAAGTTTAAACGGTTTCCAAAACATAGCCCAGTTATTATATCAGTATTATTTTAAGGATTAGCATAGTCTTATCATTTGGATTAGAATATTTCCTGCATGAAACACTTTACTATAAATATCAAACATAGTGTTGTTATCGAACTTAAAGTTTGTTGTTTTTCTGCAACAGTTTTCGTGTTAAATAAAAAATATTAAGATGTGGATTGCCAATGAGACTAAAAACATCAATATACTAGTAAACAATTATTAGTCACCCTTCTCCTGTCAACATCAAACAGTAAAACTAATGCCGTATAGTCAGCTATATCACAAGCATAAAAATCAGTTTGAAAAGGCTTGTTGTTTAGTGTAAGCCAAGGCTTCATGTTGAAGACCGTACTTTGACCTATATTGGTTTACTTTCACAAATTATTACTTGGATGGAGAGTTGTCTCATTGGTCCTCATACCACATCTGTTTATATCTATTCAATTATAAGATCGACATAAATTCTTTTTTTTATTTGATGCAAAAACATGTTTATATTCATTGTCTTCATTTTCCCTAGTGTAATTGATGAAGGTTATTTAAAAAAACATCGTGCAAATTAAATTTGAAAATAGAAATCATACGTCTACAATTGTTTAATATTTTTTTTTAATTTAACAAAACACGTATTAAAAATGAAATTCTGGGTTATCTTATATAGGTAAAGAAAGCTATCATTTGACTTTGTTAATACATATGACGAAATGTTGGTAATGTCTTAAAGCACAAACTTAATATGTGTGAAATTGACATAATTTAAGAGTCATATTTCCACAAATGCATTGTCGCATTGACGGTACTATATGAAAATGCCTTAAAAGGTGAACAACATTAACTTCCTTGAGAAACAGGCCCTATATAAATAAAAATAACGAGATGTAAATATGATTGACATTGAGACAGATATAAAAATGAAAAGATATGGTATGTATGAATCTGAGACAGATATAAAAATGAAAAGATATGGTATGCATGAATCTGAGACAGCTAGCTATATCTATACAAATATGATATGATTGACATAAGACAGTGGTCCACATTTTCATTAAATGTAACACAGAAGTACATATGAACGGAATAATTTTCAATGTAAAAGCAGAAATGATCTTTCTATCCAAGACAACAAAATGAGGACATTTAGTAATATCGGCCGATGTACTTCAGTAGATTTTATACAGCAACTTTTTTGGGACCTTGCAGAAAACAACTTCTTTCTTGTGGAATGTTCAAATTTGATTTGTCTACTGGGCATTTAATTTCTATTTTTAATAACTTTATTTGCTTGCATTTAATGTTTAAATAGTGTCTTAGTTTTAACATATTTATTTATAGTGGATTGGGAAACAAGTTTTGCAACTTATATTAATCCCTTTTCACTTTGCGGGTGCGAGTGCTGCCTTGTAGCGGCATTAGCCTGCTCTTTTTCGAAATCTACAAGTTTTTTTTTAACTCGGGTCTGCCATTTATCGTCCCCTTCCGACGGACTATCATCGTTTCCTCAAGACCATACTCGCAAATGGTGTCAAGGGAGAGCCGAAAATGAAGTGCCTGAAAATTTCATCCCAGACGGGAATCGAACCAGGAACTTTTGTGTTAGTAGTCCGATGCACTAACCACTACACCACGGTTCTCTTATAGTCTTATCGTTAGCCGGGTGGAAACATATCTTGTTATTTAAAATCTGCAAACGGAATTATACTTCCGCAAAATCTCTATAGATTTCGATAGAATAAAGTATATTATTCGACTATTTTATTATATTTTTGTATCTCTGCATTAGTTAATGTTGCCTTTGTTTTTTAGTCTTCTCTAATGTTTTATATTCCCCCCTCTTTTAACTTAGTGGTTCGCTTTTGCTATGTTGAAAAAGTTTCATTTTGTCTATAGATTTACAGAACATAAAACTATGTAATATTACACAAACCTAGATTATAGCTAATTTTGTTTTTGGTTTTTGTTGTGAATCAATGTTTTTATTTTCACTGCAGATGTTTACTATTTACCTTCAAATCGATTACCAGGTAGGTACCACTGCTTGTGGATATTTTCAGAAATAGTGTACAATGCACCCAATAAAAAAATATTTTATATTGACTTCTTTTCCAAGCAACCAGTTGCAATCATACAACATTTCCTATTAATATTGGTATGCTTAAGACAAACTATGAAGAGTGAATTCGTTTTATATCAACTATGACGATGCTGTGATTACCTGTCTAATCTCTATGTTATTTTAAACAAGAGGCTGTCACAAGGACAGCAAACCGAATTTATTAACATTTATTGGTGTCCTGGCAATATCACAAGAACCATTACTGATGAATGGTGAAAGTGAAAATCGTCAATATCAAATTTGACCTCCATTTTGTCATCAGTATCAACATATTAAAATTTGAAAAGCTTGGATTGAATGGTTCATGAGTAAATGCAACAACGTGAATGGAAACGCCATTTTACGATCTTTCAAGAACCGTAACTCCTGAACGGTAAAAGTCAAAATCGTCATTATTGAACTTGACCTCTATTTTGTCATCAGTAACAACATATTAAAATTTCAAAAGCTTTGGTTGAATGGTTCATGAGAAAATGCACGGACACGACGGGAAACACCATTTTTCAATCTTTCAAGAACCATAACTCCTGAACGGTAAAAGTCAAAATCGTCATTATTGAACTTGACCTCCATTCTGTCATTAATAACAACATATTAAAATTTTGGAAGCTTTGGTAGAACAGTTCATGCGTAAATGCACGGACACGACTGGAAACTCCATTTTTCAATCTTTCAAGAACCATAACTCCTGAACGGTAAAAGTCAAAATCGTCATTATTGAACTTGACCTCTATTTTGTCATCAGTAACAGCATATTAAAATTTCAGAAGCTTTGGTAGAACAGTTCATGCATAAATGCACGGACACGACTAGAAACTCCATTTTTCAATCTTTCAAGAATTATAACTCCTGAACGGTAAAAGTCAAATTCGTCATTATTGAACTTGACCTCCATTCTGTCATTAGTAACAAAATATTAAAATTTGGGAAGCTTTGGTAGAACATTTCATGCGTAAATGCACGGACACGACTGGAAACTTCATTTTTCAATCTTTCAAGAACCATAACTCCTGAACGATAAAAGTCAAATTCGTCATTATTGAACTTGACCTCCATTCTGTCATTAATAACAACATATTAAAATTTTGGAAGCTTTGGTAGAACAGTTCATGCGTAAATGCACGGACACGACTGGAAACTCCATTTTTCAATCTTTCAAGAACCATAACTCCTGAACGGTAAAAGTCAAATTCGTCATTATCGAACTTGACCTCCATTCTGTCATTAGTAACAACATATATAAATTTGGGAAGCTTTGGTAGAACAGTTCATGCGTAAATGCACGGACACGACTGGAAACTCCATTTTTCAATCTTTCAAGAACCATAACTCCTGAACGGTAAAAGTCAAAATCGTCATTATTGAACTTGACCTCCATTTTGTCATCAGTAACAGCATATTAAAATTTCAGAAGCTTTGGTAGAACAGTTCATGCATAAATGCACGGACACGACTGGAAACTCCATTTTTCAATCTTTCAAGAACCATAACTCCTGAACGGTAAAAGTCAAATTCGTCATTATTGAACTTGACCTCCATTCTGTCATTAGTAACAACATATTAAAATTTGGAAAGCTTTGGTAGAACAGTTCATGCGTAAATGCACGGACACGACTGGAAACTCCATTTTTCAATCTTTCAAGAACCATAACTCCTGAACGGAAAAAGTCAAAATCGCCATTATTGAACTTGACCTTCGTATAGTTGTCAGTAATAACATATTAAAATTTTAAAAGCTTTGGTTGAACGGTTCATGAGTAAATGCACGGACAACATTTGATTGCCGAGCGCCCGCCCGCCCGATCGCCCGCCCACCCGCCGTACATCCCCAAATCAATAACCGACATTTTTGTCACAAAAATCCGGTTAAAAACGGTATGTTTGTTGTTCTACATTATAAAAAAATATATATATATATACACACATGCTATGTGATGAGTTGCCTTATTTTAGTTAAATGATAAATAAACTTAAATACTACATTGAGTGCTTATTTGAAAAAATGTATATGCGAGGTCATTTTAAGGTTTTGATTAAAACAATTTATTTCAAAACGGATAGCTATAAATAGTATTATACATGTTGTATGTCTATGACAACATTCTTTGAATAATTATTACGTTCAAATTCCGGAAGGGGTTCAATACAAGTATTTTAGTACCGATTAACTCAGAAAAGGTTAAATCGGTTTTCAAAACAAGGCCCAGTTATTATACAGTATTTTATTTAATGATTAACTAAGTCTTATCATTAGGATATTAATATTTTCTGAATGAATTATTTTTAAAACTATAAATATAAAACAGAGAGCTGTTATCGAATTTCGTAATATTATATTGGTTATATTCAGCAAAATTCTTTATATTATACCGTTGTTGGTAACCTTAATTATTACAGGATAACGCCTTATGAAATGCAGGGCACTAATTCAAGAATGGATAGTAGTAAAAAAGTAAAATAACAAAAGTCCTTAATCAAATGGAAAAATCAAAAGCTCAAACACATCAAACGAACGGATAACAAATGTCATATTCCTGACTTGGTACAGGGATTTTCTGATGTAGAAAAAGGTGGACCAAACCTGGTTTTATAGCTAGTTAACCCTCATAATTGTACGACAAGTCGCATCAAATTCCATTATATTGACAACGATGTGTGAAGAAAACAAACAAACATAATAAGTTTAAATTATGGTGATACGCAGGAGGTGCGTGATTTTTCTTAGAACTCCTGACACAATGGAGTTTTTGTTTATCTTTATTTTGTGGGCACAAATATTCATTTGGCGATTCCGATATAAGTCGTGTCAGTGCAAACTCAATTTGCATTTGATCGCCATATATCGTGCACGTTAAAATTGAAACCAAACGTCTATTATTGTTTTCAATATAATTAAGTTCAGTCAATAGTTCAAAAATATTTTTCAGTCAATAGGTCAAATAAGATTTTTAGTCAATAGTTAAAAATATATATATTTATCACGATATAGCTTCTGTTATCATCTATGTTGAGAGTTCATTTTAGGTTGTTAACCTTAAAATGTCTATCAGGCTTTTTTAATAAAAAAAAAATAAGACTATAAAAACAAATCAATCCCTATCTAATTTTATTTCAGTAATAGTTAAAAATAAATTACGTGTCAAGGCAGAAAAGTAATATAAGGTATGGAAGACTGTAGGTTTTGTGCCCTTTCATTTCCAATTAAAATTTTCAAACTGTTTTTTTCCGGGGAATGGGGTATTCAGATATTAAATCAACCTTTGATTCAACTATTTCGTCATAAATTTCAATGTGAACTTTATATATAAAAATTAATAAAAAATTACAACGAGTTTCAGCTGCAAACGCAATGACCTCTGGATATATACATCCCGAGATAATAGTGACATGACCTATGCATAATCAGAGCAGAAGATGTTTTAAAAGAACCCAAACACTTTGACACAAACCAATTCAGAGAAACATTCTTCGTAAGTTATAATCAATTCAGTATAACGATCCATTTTAGTGGAATAAACCCATGACTCGGTTACCAAAACTGAGCTTGGTGCATTTATTTCAGAATTTATTCTAACAGGAAATATTGTAAATGATAAATAAAGGCATCAGTAGTATATCACTGTTCAAAAGATTGAGAGAGAACAAATTAAGGTTACAAACTAAACCGAGGGAAACACATCAACTATAAGAGGTAAACAACGCAACAACAGAAACACTGAAGTACAACAAAAATCAAACGACAAAGCAACACACACAGAAACTAACTATAAGATAATAACTGCCATTTTCCTAACTTAGTACAGAACATTTTAAATGGTAAATATTCCCAGAGGGTATCACCAGCCCAGTAGTCAGCACTTCCGTGCTGACATGAATTGTCATGGATTTGGTCATATTTAAAAAAAAAATTCTGTTTTCAAAACATTTGAAATTTTGAAAATACTAAGGCTTTTTCACCTCAGGAATAAATAACCTTAGCTGTATTTGACAAAACCTTTAGGAATTTTGGTCCTCAATGCTCTTCAACTTCATACTTTATTTGGCCTTTTTTTTTGGCATTCCAGCGTCACTGATGAGTCTTTTGTAGGCGAAACGCACGTCTGGCGTAAATACAAAATTTAAATCTGATATCTATGATGGGTTTATATACCACTAAAAAGAACAACATTGTATGACAGGAATACTGTGCAAATAAATGCAAGAACATTCAGGACAGAGAAATACAGAAATACACAATACAATAGTACATTTCGACATGCTAACCACAGAATAAAAACAAACACGTGAAACAATCTATGACAGCGCACAAAAAACAGCAAAACAATACAACGAACTGTCCGTCACACGACTGTAATACTTATAAGACTTATAATTCTAAACTCAATATTGAAATATAATGTGTGTTATGAAATGAGATCCTGACTCGGTTACCAAAACAAATCTTGGTGTATTTAAATATTGTTTTAAAGATTATTAAGAGTCGTATCATCTACAATATTTCATGAATGAAATTGTTTTTACGGAAATATTTCTGAATGAAATTTTTAATCATTTAAGATAATCAATAAATATATAGAGAGAATCATTTATATACATAAACAGACTTTATCGGATATAGTACGACTGTTATATGAAGGTCACTAACTATTCGTTAATATAAAAAAAAGGAATGCATTAAATTATAATAAAGTTTATATTTATAATAATATTGGCAATTTAATCATATATTTTTTTAAATTATAAAGTAACACCCAAAGAAAAATAAAGCAACATTATAATTAATAATGTCACAATCGTTATATAAAAGTCCTATATAATCATCTTATATGTTAACACTATTTCTCATAAAATGACACAAGTTTACGTTGAAATTACTAATAACGCGTGACCGATATACGCGCTTCATTTGTGTTTCTTTGTTACATATTTGTGTAATTTATAGTGATTAAGATTATAACACAATGTTAAATGCTGTATCCCAATTTTTGACATTTTTACTTATTATGTCTGTTTGTTTTGTTCACACACTGTTGTAAATATATAATGAAAAATTATGCTTCTTTCATACAAGTGAGAGGTTTAGCTAGATATAAAACGTTAAATCCACCATTTTCTACATAAAAAACCAAGTCAGGAATATGACAGTTGTTACATTTCGTGAAGTGTTTGAGCTTTTGATTTTGCCTTTTGATTAGGAACTTTCCGGTTTGGTTTTTTTTATGATTGCAGTATTTTTGTGATTTTAATTTTTCCGTAATAAAAGATAAATTGTAGTATAACGTTTTATATATTATTTTTAAATGGTGCATTGCAATGAAGGGTAGGTTGATTGTCTGTGTTTAAATAAATATTGACACAAGACACAACGTTATTGTTGACTGACAATCAAAAAGATAGAAATATTTTGAAGCACCTATTCAAAGCAGTATAATATTAAGAACATCAAAATTATTTTCTAAGTGCAAAGTAAGACGATGCTCACCAGCGTTTGTTTTATAGATCTTACGAACTTTGTTTAGTTAATTGTTATTATGAATTTTGTACATTTATATTGTTCTCTTTCCTCGGTAAATAATATCTGAACAGGTCATTGACTTCGTCAAAAGTCCATAATTGATAAATACATACCCCACTAAAAATGAAAACAAATAGGTTTGTAATTTTTCGTCATACACTTTAAGATTGAGTACTGCGTATTCGAAAAAAATATCAGCCGTCATGTCAAGTAATGTAATGAAAGCCTTTTTGTTTTTTCAAGTCTTACAACAACAACAAAAAAAAAAAACAACAAAAAAAACTGACCCAAAAAATAAACAAAACTTAAGATATAGTATGTCTTTGACACATCATATGTGACAGAGATGACTAAAAATAATAAATAGAGTTTAGCCAAAAACAAACTAAGAACAATATGGTGGAGGACATTTTAGCGCATTGATAGGACATTTGAGCGACAAAAATCGAACATTTAGCGCCAAAGTAAAACTGATTTTAGCGCCTGATTTTTAACCCATTTTAGCAAAAATTAAAATCGTCAATGCCCATTTTAGAGAAATATTTTTAACCCATTATAATATATAATAGCAAGGACGTATATTAGTAAGTTAAACGTCCTTAATAATAGATAAAAAAATAATTTACAGATCCAAGACAGAACAATATATTAAAAACATATGATTTCCATAAAAATACAGCACTAAATGTCTTAAAGATTAGATCAAATGTTAAAAGTCCGTTCTAGCCTGGAATTTATATCCTACAGAACGTACGTAATTGACTCTGGATATACCCCTGTACGATACTGTTGAATTATACTAGGGACTGTTTTTCTCTTTATCATGTCTAGATCGTTTTGCTCATTCGTATATACTTTTATATATGTTGTTCTTTGCAATTTGATAAAATGTCAAGAAAAACGCAAATAGGTGGGTGACAACTATTATTTGCTCATTATAATGGGCATGGGACGACTCTAGACCATTATTTGTTCGCTTTGAATTATATGGAATTTCTGCCCAAAGCTTAGTGAGTATTTTTCAACCCGTTAAGTTTTCGCTAAAATGGGCTATTGAAAATACAGGTGAACGGATTAATCCGGCGCTGAAATGGGCTCTAATGTCGGCGCTAAAATGTCCCCTAGTAGTTATTTTTTTTTCGCTAAAAAAACCTGCGCCCGAATAATAACAATAAGATAGAAATTTCCTTCTCCTTTTGTTAATCAGCAGAGGAAAATTTCATCACGCTGTTTCTGTCATATAAAGAGAGACGAAATATACCAGAGGAATATTCCAACTCATATGTCGAAAATAAACAGACAGCGCCATGACTAAAAACGTAAAAGACCTATAAAAAAACCAATAGTACACAAAACACGACATAGAAAACTGAAGTCTGAACTATACGAACCCCACCAATAACTGGGGGTGATCACAGGTACCCCGGAAGGGTAAGCAGATCAAGTACAGGTGCTGTACAAAGTGTGATCAACGGAAAATTGAGAAAAAAAATATGGACAGGTTAAAATGTGGTTAGTACAGGTTAAAATGTGTGAGTTCAGGTTAAAATGTGGTTAGTACAGGTTAAAATGTGTTAGTTCAGGTTAAAATGTAGTTAGTACAGGTTAAAAAGATAGATGATGTTTTTGTACAGCATTACTGTGTGATGGAAGTGTGCACGTGACAAGAGGTTTTAAAGGTGACCGAGTTGGTGTCTTTTATGTTGTTTCCTGGAAATAGGTTGCAGTCTAGTCTTGGGTTGTTCTTTGATATGAGCTGTGTTCATATTTAGATGTGTTAATTTGTAGTTCCGTGTGAATTTAATGATAAAAGTGATATCCATCATTTTAGATCTTTGGAGTTTTGTCGAATGCTATAATGCTTTTGATAATTTTAAAGAATTAAAAACTATTATGTGTGACTAGACATGTTTGTGCAATAAGAAAGTGGTTATAAACTTCATATGATATTATACAATTACTGTCTTTTGAGGAGATTGATATCTGGTTTTACTGACTTTTGAAAAGCTGATATTCGCTGATCTCTCACTATACAATCCTTGCTGAGAATGAACGGCCAGACTGGATATAAGTTTTTCAAAAGTCAATCAAACGACATATTTAGCGGAACAAACGACATTCATTATTTGAGAAATACCAGAAATACATGGTATGTAATGAGAAATACTTACCAAAACCAATTGTACATCAAACAATTTTACCATACATAATTATACATTTAAAAGCACGACGACGTTTTTCGCAATGAATATACTTTTTCGTAAGGTAAATATGCTGTTTTTTTTCAAAATCCATTTCATAAAGACAAACCTTCTAAAGTTTTTTCAATGTGGAATAAATAGAATTATATAAGAAAGCTTGGACAGTGTTTATTATTATTCAAAAGATGTATTTCAAATTTAGTTGGAAAGTTTGGGTTCAAAATCACACACATGTTCCGTCACTAAAACCCTAATTGATTTGGCAAAGTCAAATTAGAGGAGTGTTTATAAAACACAGATGGATAGAAATACAAAAGTTAGAAAAATGTTTAATTATTAACATCAATATTTTTGTTTCTACATATTTAACAGGAGAAAGCTTTGTTAGAAATTATAAATAGGTTCTAAATAAAAGAAATTAGGTAATAATCATCGGATTACGGAATTATGTAACATTTTGATATTCGTAAAATATTTTATGTAATAAATATCGTCTGTTCGATATTCAAATGAAAAGGTGGGACGATTTATCTCTGTGTTAAAGACTTTTAAACTATCAATGACGGGTGTTATAACGACAATAAATCGAAGATGTGTATAGGAAAACTGTATTGAAACTGTCATTTAGTATATCAAAAAATATTATCGTGTAGGAATAAGTAACTGTCGTCAAGCATTAATGTTTAATTCAATAAAATATATCAACTGCAAAATCTGAGAAAATATCCATTGTATTTGCAACAGGCGGAAAAAGTAATAATCTTACAAAATGATTGATCAGCTGCCTTAATAACAATTATGTGCACTAAGCTTTGGAAAAATATAGTACTGTCAATGGGTGTATTCCTTGAATGCCAACATTTTATATATTACCTATTTCTTGAATGCCGAAGTCGACCTTTTGCGAATAATGACTGAAAACGCGTTTTGGATTAACTCCAAATAAATGATGTATTTGAAACTTAATCTTTTGTTTGTCAGATTGTACAGTAAAATAGAATAACGTTTTCCCTGAAAAACTTAATATAATATTTTTTTTTTTTCAAAAGACAATAAGACAATAAAGTTTCTTAATTTCTGTATAAGATAGATGATTTTCTTTAGAAAAGAAAAATCCTGGCCCACGTGTTATGGTAAAATTTATCCAAAACATATTTGACTTTCTTTTTTATAAATTAAAAAAGAAAAAAGACATGAATTGAAGCGTATGTACTTATACCATATGAAACCAAAAGATGTCTCGAAAATAAAAGAAAAGCAATAAAACGGTTACTTCAATTACCATGCTAATGAAAAGTGATACATTTCCATAGTCTCAATATTAACCAAAGAACAATTTTATTGATTGAAGTGGTTAAAAAAAATGAAATTTTAATAACACTTAAAAAAATGGTGTGTTCTAAGCGCTTCTCAGCATTTATCTTCATTAGCAACGCTCAAACCATAAGTTTTAAAGACTAAGATGCATTAATTATTTATCTGTGAATACGAAACATGAAATACTTTGTTTTCGTGTATATATGATACACAAAATGATAAATTGTAAAAAGTTGAGTATCAATCGTACTTGATTATAAATGAGTACCTTCAAATCCCGTTTAATCCGGTCTTCTATTCAGTCATGAATTAAGATAAAGCCCGTGTTATAATGGTATCAACTTTTCACAAATGATCATGTGATCTCCCGATTTGACGATTTACTGGGTTTGTAATAACATGAGCAACACAACGAGTGCCACATGTGGAGCAGGATCTGCTTACCCTACCGGACCACCTGATATCAACTAACTTAGCTGTTGGATCCTGGGATACAGCGATCCACAAAATGTACTTTATCACTAAAATATAGACAACTGTAACTGTAGTTTATCACACGCAGCGAAGTTGCCAAATTGATTAGGTACGGTATATGTCAAACTCAACCGTACCGGATCAACCGCCACTAAAGTGGGGATGAAGCTGCGATAGAAATGTGGCCAATACTGTTTTTTAATTACTTAAGATATGCACATACTAGTACCAAATGTATCTGGATATGTATAAGAACCAGAACAAGTAAACATTTCAAGTGCACCTTGCAAATTATTCAGAAATATATCATTTCCTAGATCAGTCAAATGAACACCATCTTCCTTTAAAAAAGTACTATTAGGAAGAATATCTGGATACTTTATATAATGTCCCCCATTCTTTAACACGAATGATGCAATGGCACTATTTATCCTAATTCTGCATGCCATCATGCTATTATGACTAACAGACTGTCGGCATCCCAATGGGAACAAACTGTGCCCCTCTACTTGCCGACTTGTTTCTTTATTATTATGAGGCTGACTTCATGCAGGAACTTCTTAGGAAGAAAGATAAGAAGTTACCAATATCCTTTAACTCTACTTTCCGCTATATAGATGACGTTCTTTCACTAAACAATTCAAAATTTGGTGACTATGTGGAACGCATCTATCCCATCGAATTGGAGATAAAGGATACTACAGATACAGTTAAGTCGGCTTCATATCTTGACTTACATCTAGAAATTGACAATGAGGGTCGGCTGAAAACAAACCTTTACGACAAAAGAGATGATTTCAGCTTTCCAATTGTGAACTTTCCATTTCTAAGTAGCAACATTCCAGCAGCACTTGCATACGGGGTATATATCTCCCAATTGATACGATATTCCCGTGCTTGCATTTCCTATCATGATTTTCTTGATAGAGGGTTACTGCTCACAAGGAAGCTATTAAACTAAGAGTTCCAAATGGTGAAGTTGAAATCATCCCTTCGTAAATTTTACGGACGCCATCACGAGTTGGTTGACCGTTATGGAATAACCGTTTCACAAATGATATCGGATATGTTCCTTATGTCGTAACTACAATCCCCTTCCCTTTCATGAATGTGACCTACCGAATTAGACTATTTACCGGATTTGTAATCACATAAGGGTGCCACATTTGGAGCAGGATCTGCTTACCCTTCCGGAGCACCTGAGATCACCCCTAGTTTTTGGTGGGGTTTGTGTTGTTTATTCTTTAGTTTTCTATGTTGTGTCATGTGTACTATAGTTTTTCTGTTTGTCTTTTTCATTTTTAGCCATGGCGTTGTCAGTTTGTTTTAGATTTATGAGTTTGACTGTCCCTTTGGTATCTTTCGTCCCTCTTTTGAATGACGCCAATTGTTCTCGGTAAAATCTGAGACCAAACAATCGAACTATTGGGTAGATAACTTTATACTTTCTCCAAGATGGTCTTGATTTCATTTCTTAAAAAACCTATTTTCGTCTTCCCCAAATCATTGCCAACGATATGAAGAACAAGATATTTCGGTTTTTTTTTCATATCTCATCAAACCCATGCCACCATACCCTTGCCACCAAATTTTAACTTCCAATCTATGGAGACCTAAATTTACACCACCTGTTCTACTTCTTGTGTGTACAAATGCATTTCTTATCAAAGATGAGCCTACTATCCATACTGACACTTCTTGGCCTACAATTTAATACATGTATGTTATATTCTTAATTGACCATCAAATTCAACGAAATTAATTCAAAATTGTGGTATTCGTATATAACTTTTGAAAGTATCTGAACTCCAACGACCCATTACTTTAATTTGCTCGTCAGAAAAACCAAGCATAGTTGCTGAAGTCGCACTAGCGATTCTAAATGAGTGCGTCCCATACTTTGATTGATCAAAACCAATATACCCCAGGGCTTGTTTTAGAATCCCTGAAAACTGATATCGAGCCATCAAAGTGGCAATATAATTGACCACTAATTCGAGGTCGAATCTTTAATATTCTTGCAGTAATTTTACCGGACAAATTCCATCATCCGATTGTCGTGCCACAAAAATTGATGTCCCTCGACCTAGCTGATCTGTTTTTGAAGACACCAAGTATATTTTGATATTATGATTAGTAACCTCCACATTTTCAAGCAAGACATGTATGCAATGAACTGAGTAATGTGGTTCAATGGTATTGGAAAACTAAGATCTAATTCAAAACTATCCCTAAATTTAGCCAAAGCATTTAAAGCTCGTTGATAAGCTGGAATTGTATTAGGAGCAAGCGAACAATTAATTAATCTGTTTGTTTCAGACTCAATATCAAATCTCTGAACTCTTCTGGGTTGTTTTCTGGAACCGACTCGGCCCCGGGTGCTAGTTCGCGGAATCTGTTCAACTGAAAACGAGAAATCGAGTCTGCAATTTCATTTTTAAAACCATCAATATGTTGTGCTTTAAACTGAATATTGTGCTGCATTGTAAAAAGAACAAGGGGGCGAATAAATGCCATCACACGCTTCGACTTGGCAGTTCTTTTATTGATAATGATAACTAATGCCATATTGTCAATTCGAAATAAAATCTTTCGATTTTGGAAATTTGAAGCCCATATAAACATAGCTAAAACAATTGGAACTAACTCTAAAAAAGTAATGTCCCTCATGCTTCCGGCCATTTATATTGTGCCCATTTACCATCAAAATATGCACCACAACCTAAATCAGAGTCACCACAGCTGTCAGTGTACAAATGCAACGTTTCCTGTGTTATCCACGTGTTTTCTGATAGATAGCAATCTCCGTTAAAATGTTCCAGAAAAATCAGCCAAACTTTTGCATCTTCTTTGAGATCTTTATTTATTCTAATTGAATAAAAAGGCTTTTTATTCTTTATAGACCCTATGACATCATAAAACCTGCGAAGGAAAGCCCTAGACGAAATAATCGCCCTTGAACAGAAAGCCATCAAACCACTACTGATTCTAAGTCCTTGTGTGTAATCTTTTTATTCAACAAAATCGGTTCAAGTAAGGACTTTAGCTTTAACAATTTGTCTTGTGGTATTCTGACAACCATTTCAACAGTGTCAATGATCAATCCTAAAAATTTCAAAGATGTTACAGGTCCAACTGATTTTTCCGAAGCAATCGGAACACCTAGTTCCTCACAAATATCTGAAAAAGTGACTAGCATCATTTGACATACAGGTGTATTCTCAGGGCCTCCAAATAAAAAATCATCCAAATAATGCACCAGTGATTTCACTCTACTCCGTTCAACTACTAACCAGTGTGAAAAGGTCGAAAACTTATTGAATAAATTGCATGAAATTGAACATCCCATAGCCATACTTTTATTTACAAAGAACTTTTCATCAAAATAAATCCCTAACAATTCAAAATCTGATGGATGCACTGGCAGCAAACGAAAAGCGGACTTTATGTCCCGGACCCCAATCAATGCAGACTTTCCGAGTGAACTGAACATTTGTATAACTTCATCAAAAGATGCAAATTGAACAGAACATTCATCACGATCAATAAAATCGTTGACCCCGGAACCTTCCGGATATGATAAATGAGATATTAACCTCCAACCGTTCTCTTTTGGTATTAGACCGATAGGAGAAGTCCTAAGTGTAGAAATCGGCTTTTCTAAAAAGGCACCAGCCATCCTACCCGCTTTTACCTCCTGATCTAACTTATCCAACGTTTCAACTTTATGACAATTTGCCGACTGTAAATTTTTGGAAATAAAAGAAATTCTCTGAATATTTCAAACGAAAACCACATAAAAAACCTTCATATAATTCTTTTGCTACACCTGCATGCGGATATGCCCTCAGCATATTTTTCAAAACACCAATCTTAATAGGGGTTCTACCAAGTCGCCATAGTTCTGATATTTGGTCTAGATCTTGCTTGTGTGAACTGTGTGGCATTTCTTGACTCTTGACTCGGCGCTCCTTGGGCGAAATTGAAATTGGGGCCCTGCTCTATACTGAGCCCCGGTGCCCGAAACTGAAACTGAGAGCCTGTGTTATATTGTGTATTACCAACATGTGTTCTCACATTTCCCAGTTGTCTTTGACAGTTTATAATTGGATGTAAACCATTACACCTTAAACACAAATGGCTATAAAAGCAAGGTGTTTTTCCACAGCTTCCTTCATAGTTATAACTATAGCATTTATTCCCATGACCACCACCGTCATGAATATTACTATTAGATACATTTAAAGACATATTTGATATAGTATTCACTGGTTGCATATATAACAACCAAAGCGCATTGTCTATATTTCTCCATAAACTGCTTTTCTTAGTCTGTATTGCTCATCACAATTTTTCCAACCCAGCCCTTGGTTTCTTTGAGCCCCAAGGCGTATTGTGTGCATGTACTTTAACAATTCCCTAAATCGGTTTACGTGCACAGCACAATAAATATAAATAAAAATGATGAAAGCATCTGTCCACTTTTCAATATTTGTAATTTTTGATTGTTGAGAAATGGGTTGTAAAATGAATTCCCCTTGGACCCATGTCAACTTTTGCTTGTCAGAACCTGTGTTGACTGAATTATTTAGTAGACAAGCTAAATCTATGAATTCCCCTTTCAAATTTTTTCTTTAATTGACTGTGTTACATTTATGCCTAGATTCTCAGGAACACTTTCAATTCTATTGGGAACTTGTACATAATCATTAATGGTCACATTACCTGTTTGTGACACAAACTGTGTGTTCTCAACAGTTGGCTGGGGGTCTATTGCTGGTCTTGGTTGCCATGATAACATGTCCGGAATGTGAACGGAAAATGTGTGCTAGAAAATGTTGGCATCAACATTCTTGTCGTTGATACTGTTGCAGTTGTTGGTATGGCAGCGCCGACATGTCCAGAAGTTGAATAGATAGCCTCAGGCCTTGTATCCCTCATAGTTGATTGTACTGACGCCAGTGACGATACTCCCTTCGAAACCACCGGGGTCCTTCTTACTCCTGCTCTCGCTGATGCTGTACGCTTCCTGGTACATCTTCTCAACATACTGAAACTCACAAATAGGTTTATTTATTCATTTATTTTTATTAAATTTATTTATTTACTTATTTCAAATTTATTCGTTTTGTTTGTGTGTGAAACCAAAAGTCTCTAATCAATATATCTTAAAGCTGTAGCCGTTCAAACGATGTATGTATCGTTTTTTGTTGAATTGATAGAGTTTGTTGTGTTCTACGAAGTAATTACTTCCGCAGCAGAATCACTGGGTGAATTATTCACCAAATATAAAGTCACAACAAAAAATATCATTTCTTTAACTTTAGTCGTATTGTGATTTAATAATTTTTCTTTTATAATGGTCATCACGTGGCGGCCATGCCGTTTCGAAATTAAACAATTTCTAACTATTTTTACCATTTTTTGTAAATTTTTTATATATCCATATGTCTCTTTGCCTATCCATTATACATATATAAAATACCAACTTTAAATATCCACTATAGTATTAAATCCACTTGATATTTTCAAAATACTTCTCTCTGTAATTATACACGTCTGCCACTTGCAGCTCAAAGTTAAAAAGAACGCTAACGTCAAATTGACGTCACCACTACATCTTAACGACTATATATGAATTTATAAAGGAAAGCATTGCAACGGACGAGATTAAAACTTTCCACTAGAATAACCGAATTTATGTATATTACATAAATTCTATTATTTTCGATCTAATAGTTTGAATGTCACTCTAGTATCTTGCGCCCCCTTTCTTTAATCATACGAGTTCCGTTTTAGCTAACCTGGCCCAAAGGGCCAAGTGAGCTTTTCTGATCACTTGGCGTCAGTCGTCCGTTGTCCGTCGGCGTTAATTTTTAGAAAAATCTTCTCCTCTGAAACAACTGCGCCAAATTTAACAAAAAATGGCCTCAATCAGCATTTGGGTATCTAGATAAAAACATGTGTCTTGTGACCCGGCCAACCAACCAAGATGGCCGCCATGGCTGAAAATAGAACTTTGGGGTAAAATGTAGATTTTGGCTTATATCTCTGAAACCAAAGCATTTAGATCAAATATGACAGACAGGGGTGAACTTGTTTATCAGGTCTAGAATTATCTGCACTGAAATTTTCAGACGAATCGGACAATCAGTTGTTGGGTTGCTGCCCCTGAATTGGTAATTTTAAAGAAATTTTGCCGTTTTTGGTTATTATTTTTGATATTATTATATTATAGATAGAGATAAACTGTAAACAGCAATATTGTACAGCAAAACAAGACCTACAAATAAGTCAAAGTGACCTAAATGGTCAATTGACCTCTTAAAGAGTTATTGCCTTTTATAGTCAATTTTTAACAATTTTCATAAATTTTGTAAATTTTTGTAAATCTTAACAAAATATTTTCCTCTGTAACTACTCGGCTAAGTTCATTATAGATAGAAATAATTGTAAGAGGCAAGAATGTTCAGTAAAGTAAAATCTACAAACACATCACCATCACCAAAACACAATTTTGTCATGAATCCATCTGTGTCCTTTGTTTAATATGCACATAGACCAAGGTGAGCGACACAGGCTATTTAGAGCCTCTAGTTGTTATTTCTACAACTGGATCGATGCCATCATGCAGCTTCGGTGGATTGTTAGTCCCCGAGGGTGTAACCAACACAGTAGCACAGTATGTGCACATTATGTGTGTGTGTATAATTTGGGGATTAATGGATAAGAGGACTAACGCGAGAGGTATTTGTACTTGTGAATAATTGAATAAATTTATGAATAGATAAGTAATATTACCTTATTTACCTGAGTTTACCTGTCAAATCAATTCTAGGCGCGAATGTAATGGTAATGCGCGAAAACGTAATGCACCGCGCAGTTTTCTTACAAACTGGGCGTGAATATACGGATTTTGTTTCATCGAAAGCTGTTTTAGTATTGTGTCTCTGCATTTGACATTTTTCATGATAAAAGTAATTACTAAAGCTCAATTGAGCCTACATTGTGTTTAGCATATATCATCGACAATTCCAAGCTTTAAAATAGATCGCACTTGACTCACATGATAATGAATTTTGGTCTCTCCGTAAAAAAAATAGTCATTGACGAGTTTTATCTTCAGGTGAATCGTTTCTGTAGTTTTACCATTTTATATAGCATATGTTTTTGTTTTCGAAATCCATATTTAGTTACTTTAAAGTAGGTATTTTAGCTTTATTTGCATAACCTACATATTTTGCAGAAACCAAAATAACTGTGCTTTTGAAGGAGTGTAGAAAGACACTTTTAGGTAATACTTTTGTTTAAAAAGGATTATATTTCCCTTAGTCTATTTAATTTACGCCTCGTTTTTACAGTATCAACACAAAAGTCAAGGATTTAAAAAAAAACATTCTCGATGCATGATGTTCACTAATGAGTTGCTCATCTTTGATTCAGACAGTTCTGTTTCAATACTTACCAAGATTTTCCTAGGGACAAACATTTTTTACTACTCGAAAGATAATAGACATGTAGAAAACATGCACTGGCCAAAGTAAAGAAATCCGCGTGCTAAAAGAATTAAAAAACATGCTTACCATCCCTGGTCATCTTTTATCATGTCCGATTTAAATGGGATAAATATTGTTAAAATTCAGTATAAGCAAGTTTTCAATCGTCTTTTAGTGCAAGGGTTATTGAAATGTTCACCAATGATGATGAGTGTTGTTGGTTTCTGAAAGTTGTTTAATGTTTCGATCCCTTTGGTAATCTTTTGTCTTTAACCAACATATTTCAATTCCAAGTTGCCTAGTTCTGATTTCTTCTGGATGTTATCTGACCCACATCTAAGCTTGCTTGAACGGAAGTGATTTCTCCTTGATGCTATGTAAACTAATTCAAAATATAAGCTTATAATTTTCAAAACTGACTGGTTATGATTTCTTCTGGATGTTATTCGCCCAATATATATATATTCTTGTGATTTTTAAAAACTTGACTATGTGTTACATCTAACGTATGCTAGTATTTCTTTATTAATTTTATGCCGATAAATATAAAATTGAGGATGGAAATGGGGAATGTGCCAAAGAGACAACAACCCGACCATAGAAAAAAACAACAGCAGAAGGTCACCAACAGGTCTTCAATGTAGCGAGAAATTCC
The DNA here is from genome assembly GCF_963676685.1 of Mytilus edulis. Taxonomy (NCBI): domain Eukaryota; kingdom Metazoa; phylum Mollusca; class Bivalvia; order Mytilida; family Mytilidae; genus Mytilus; species Mytilus edulis. The sequence goes on along the minus strand of NC_092345.1, from coordinate 30,288,376 downwards.
CGCACCCGGAGGCGTCCTTCAACTGGCCCCTAAACAAATATATACTAGTTCAGTGATAATGAACGCCATACTAATTTCCAAATTGTACACAAGAAACTAAAATTAAAATAATACAAGACTAACAAAGGCCAGAGGCTCCTGACTTGGGACAGGCGCAAAAATGCGGCGGGGTTAAACATGTTTGTGAGATCTCTCCCCCTATACCTCTAGCCAATGTAGAAAAGTAAACGCATAACAATACGCACATTTAAATTCAGTGCAAGAGAAGTCCGAGTCTGATGTCAGAAGATGTAACCAAAGAAAATAAACAAAATGACAATAATACATAAATAACAACAGACTACTAGCAGTTAACTGACATGCCAGCTCCAGACTTCAATTAAACTGACTGAAAGATTATGATTTCATCATATGAACATCAGGCACAATCCTTCCCGTTAGGGGTTTAGTATCATACCATCATAACATATATGAGAAGAACATAACCCGTGTCATGCCAACAACTGGTTTTTGAATAAATGTGTTTAGTTCCGATGCAAAGACCCTATAAGTGAATCAATATTAACGCCAAAATATGCAATCTTTAATGACCTGACAACAGTATCGTAACTATATCCCTTCTTAATAAGTCTATTCAAAGGTTTTGTTAGTTTTTGAGGAGAATACTGACACCTTTGTGCTTTATAAAGAATATTTCCATAAAAAATTGGATGTGAAATACCTGAACGTATAAGAAGTCTGCATGTTGAGCTATATTTACGAATGATGTCCTTATACCGATGATAAAATTTAGTAAATGTTTTGACTAGTTTGTGATATCGAAAACCCTGGTGTAATAATTTTTCAGTAATACATAAATTTCTCTCGTTAAAATCTAAAACATTGTTACATACACGAGCGAATCGTACAAGTTGAGATATGTAAACACCGTAAGATGGTGACAAGGGAACGTCACCATCTAAAAATGGATAATTAACGATAGGAAATGAAAAATCATCTCTTTTATCATACATTTTAGTATTCAGCTTTCCGTTAGTGATATAGATATCAAGATCGAGGAAAGGTCAGTGGTCATTGTTAGTATTAGCTTTATTTAAAGTAAGTTAAACAGGATAAATTTCTTTAATATACATACTGAAGTCGTCATTATTGAGAGCCAAAATATCATCCAAATATCTAAAAGTATTATTAAATTTGTTTATCAGATGTTGTTTCGATGGGTCTTTGCTAATTTTTGTCATAAATTGTAACTCATAGCAACACAAAAACAGGTCCGCAAAAAGTGGTGCACAGTTAGTCCCCATTGGAATTCCGATAATCTGACGATATACGGAATCCCCAAAGCGAACAAAAATGTTATCTAGTAAAAATTCAAGGGCATATATAGTATCAAAGCATGTCCAATTGACATAGTTTTTTTTGTTTATTACTACTAAAAAATGACCTAAAAGAGTTTGAACATATATAGAATGAAATTCAAAACAGTGTGGCTGTGGCCATTGATTGACACATCAAATTCATCCATTGACTGGGACAATTTAGGTGAACGTTTGTATGTAACGACCATTGCTCACTGTGTACTTTTTAAAGACACTTAAACTATGGGGTCACCAAAGGTTCTCAACACCTTAATAAAGTTATTCGAAAAAATTAATCAGAAATAACACGTTTTTTTGATTTATATCAATTATATAAATCAAAACATAAAGGTTATTCCTAATTAATTTTTCGAATTATTTTATAATTAAAGGCATTAAGAAACCTTTGGTGACCCCACAGTTTAAATGTCTATCGTAGGTACGTCGTGAACAGTGGTCGTTACAGACAAACGTTCACGTAAATTGTCCCAGTCACTGGATGAATTTAATGTGTCAATCAATGGCCACAGCCACACTGTTTTGAATTTCATTCTATTCACATTCTGACTTTTTAAATGCCTATTTGATTAGGTGTGTGAATTTTTTCTTAATGAGAATGTGAGGCAATGTGGTATACAGGGTAGAAAAATCAAAACTTTGAACAGATTTAAAATCACCAATATAAGCATGCAATTTATCAAGTACTTCCAACGAGTTCTTGACACTCCAAAAGTAATTAATGTCTTTAAGATAAGCTTTCACAAAAAAATAAGGTTGAAACTCCTGGTGGAAATGCTGTTCTGCTGGACGCTTTTTGTAAATGACCTAAAACGTTTTTTTTTATTTATCAAACTTTGGTCATCACTTCGAAAGTTCATCCAAAAAAGCACGTCGAAATCAGCAATAACCATATTAACCCTGCATTTGACCAACTTGCTATACAAATCATGACTAGTGCACATATACCATTTAGAGATAAATGTACACCCCAGTGAAATTACAAAAAAGAAGCATGCAGTTCTTAAACAAATTTAACGGTTGGGAAGGAAACAAAAATAAATGTATGGGCAAGCGCAAATGATATATTTCAGGAAAAGACGACATTCTTTCATTGAAGAAATATGAAATATAAAATTGAGAATGGAAATGGGGAATGTGTCAAAGAGACAACAACCCGACCAAATAAAAAACAACAGCAATGGGTCCCATGTATTCATACACACTACGAAACATGAGAAAGAAATCGACAAGCTTCGCCTTTTCTCTCATTAATACTTTTGTTTCAAATTGTTTTAAACACTTTTACCATGTTTACACCTGAAATATTCCCTCATAGAAAATGGACGAAACTTGGCATTTCAAATATGTAGTCTGTATAGCATTTCCTTTAATTTGAATACTCAGGTTGAATTTAAATATAGAATTGGTGGATTATCAGGCATTTAATCTTTGTGACTTTTTTCAATATATTGTAGTCGTCTTGGCCTTTTGAACTGTACTAAAATAAGGTCATTATGTTGTGCAATTTTAATAGTATTTAGAACATAGGAATTCATGTTGGAAATTAATGTCAGGAAAAAATAACAACTTAGTTCGTGTAAATATTCAAAATTAAACAGAAAGCGAAAGTTCAGCGGTCCATTTTATACTACAAGGTTTTTAACTCAAACTATACCTCATATATTGGTCTTTCCTTAGTTTAATTCTAACAAAGACCGAAATGTACATATTCCATTTGATTAAAAACCAATTTTTGTGTTTTATATTCAACTTAAACAATTTCTAAACATATAAACGTGTGTACGTGATTGACGTAGGATCAAACCCGTGAAGTCAACGGCTTTATTGCGAAACCAAGCTACAGATACGTGTCAATGCATACTTCATCAACAAGTTACACAGAAACTCCAGATCGTTTCGTCTCGAGGTTTCAAAAATAGGGGCGAAAGATACGAGAGGGGCATTTTAACTCATAGATCGAAAATAAACTGACAACGCCATGGCTTAAAATAAAAAGACAAATTGACAAATAAAAGTACACTAGACACAACATAGAAAACTTAAAACTAATCAATACGAACCCACCAAAATCTGGGGTTATCTCATGTGCTCCGGAAGGGTAAACAGATCCTGCTCCAAATGTGACACCCATCGTGTTGCTCATGTTATTACAAAGCAGGTAAATAGTCTAATTCGGTAGGTCACATTCGTGAGAAGGGGACGGGATTGTATTTACGACATAAGGAACATATCCGAAATCATCTGTGAAACGGATATTCCATAACTTACGGCCAAATAACGCAAAAATAAAAATAAATGAAGGAAATTTGCTGTAAAATTATTAAATACTGTTAAAAAGGGTGAGTTTTTTTGTGGAATTGTAAAGAGATAGATATAGAGGGAGAAATAGAATGTCAGAATAAAATTGTCACAGACAAAATCCCAAACAAGAAAACTGAGTGACAAATGCATGAACATGAATGACAGCTAAATTAACAAAATTAGCAATTAAACGAGTTATTTGATAGATAAACAGCAAACTTGTTAGACCTATTGGTCAGTTTGATGGGGTCATAATTAAGCCACATGTTTCAAATTACTTGCTTATAAAATTTGCAACACGATTCTGTCTTCTCTTATATAACTATTGACAAATATATAATTGAACTTTCCAGTTTTTCTGATCAATATTGAAGAAACGAGGTATCAGCCATTTTCGCTAGCCCAGGGTTACGATCCACTAACCATCCTATCTGTAGAGGAGAGGAGTGTATCGTAACCCTTGGCTAGCAAAGATGCGAAGAGGAGGGGAGTGTATCGTAACCCATGGCTAGCAAAGATGCGGAGAGGAGGGGAGTGGATCGTAACCCTTGGCTTTTGAAGATGGGTCTCAGCTCGCATATTTAATAACCCACCTGGTATATATCAATAAAGCTAGCTTTCAACTTTAAGACGGGACATTTCATCACATTTTTTTAACAGGAGATAAATTGAATTGAATTTATGTTCCCCCTAATACGTGAAGTCTTCGTAAATATTAATGAGACAATAACTGCAACCATATTTACACTAAGATGTCGTCAAATGAAATTGGATACCTGTCATTTATCATGCTTTACAATAACATATGGTTAAATCGCTCAAAAAACTGCTCCTTAATTATTATAAACATAATTCTGCATTGACAATGATATCTTGGTGCAAACTAGATAAATCAAATCGGTTTTACGGCCTCATAGGTGTAGCTAATACATACAGTCTTTACGATCAATTAGTGTGCTTTGTAAAAACCTTATTTCGAGTGGAACATGACAAGAGTGTAGCATTACTGAAATTTTACTCATAAATCGCCTCGGGTATAACAAGCTATAAAAAAGACAAAGTGTGAAAAGCCTCAAATAGCCAAAGTATGAATGTTCTTAAATAGACAAAGAATGCCTAGCCTTAAATCGACCTTAGAATTATCAGGATTCAATTGCATGATGATGGGAGTTTTTGACTGGCTATACTGGCTGTACCAAGAATAACAAGCCTAATATACCCCTCAATAATTACTAACTTTAAATCACCAAGTATGAAAAACTTTAAAAAGTGTCCCGAATATAAGTCTTAAACGAGTTGCGCATAACAAACCATGAAGAAACCGCTCAGTATTAGATCAGCCTTAAATCGCAAGGTGTCTTCCTCTTTATGGTGATTTTAATCAGTTTGTTTCCATTTTTGTCAAAAGCTATAGAAGTTTGAAAGATACGGTAAAGTAAAAAAGATCAGAAAAATAAGATCTACAAGTTACGCCAACATGGCCAAATTTTCCGAGTTATTATATGATGTATTCCTCGTGAAATACGATATTTACTAAAATTTCTCATAATTTTGCTGAATATGTCGAAACGTTGAATACAAACAATATGGGAAGTATAAAAAGAATGTGGTATGATTGCCATTGAGACAACTCTCCACGAGAGACCAGTTGACACAGAAATTAACAACTATAGGTCATCGTACGACCTTCAACAATTAGCAAAGCGCATACCGCTTAGCTACAAAAAGGCCCCGTAGTTACAACTGTAAAACAATTCCAACGAGAAAACTAACGACCTAATTTATTTACAAAAAAATGAACGAAAAACAAATATGTAAAACATCAACAAACGACAACCACTGAATTACAGGCTCCTGACTTGGGACAGGCACATACACAAATAATGTGGCGGTGTTAAACATGTTAGCGGGATCCCAACCCACTCCCTAACCTGTGACAGTGGTGTAACAGTACAAAATAAAAACGAACTATAAAAATCAGTTGAAAAAGGCTTAAACTCAACAGATGGATGCTTATATTATAGGACTCCTTTGTCTTGTACATAACACGCTCACATTAATACTATGTTAGCATGTTATTGTTTTCAATTTGTTTTAGAAGTTAGATAACCAATCATACTCTCATGACATCCTTTTCCTCATCTAATTTCTATTGGTTATACATGATATTTAAAGAACCATTCCAGAGGGATAGAGTAATAGTTTAATATGCTTGTTAACGACTTTCTTACTAGACATGAATTAGCTCACCCTGGATAAATGTCGCTTTATTTTCTGCAGAGTAAATCAATGGACGTGACACATTTCAACAATTCTTTTCTTTAATACAAACTATTCTCGTAAATGTTTTCCGGGTTTTCCATTTATTTGAACAAGGTGGGTGCCGCATAGATTCAATGATATGCATGAAACTGTGCTTCAAGTATGTTTGACTTGAATGACTAGCTACACTGGAGACAACTGTACTGATCCACGCCTTCCTAAAACCTTTCTTATTCAAACTCCTACATCTATGTCTGAACTTTTTTAAAACATTATGAACTGAATCGGATTATTAGGTCTTTCCACTTTTCCGTGGAAAGACCTATTGGTTTTCTTCTGATTGTAATTTTTTTTTCTTCTGCCTTATTTTTTTCCTTCGCTGTTTTTTTGTTTCGCAAGATTTCGCTTAGATATTTGGAATATGATATCAAAAAGATTAGACGCTTTCGAAACTGACACCGCTTAACCGAATACTTTCCCATATAAGGGTTTTCTCCACAAACACTGTTTTTCATGTTATCTCTAAGGCTTCGCAACCTTATAAGAAACCGACAAATTTATTTTTCCAAATTGCTCGTTACATCCTCATATATCGACAAATTATGTTTATTAAATTGTTAGTTGCTACATGTCGTAACTTATTAATTTTGTTTGAAAGGGTGCGTAAACAATCAATGGGAGTGTTTGCCCCTATCATATCAGGAATTATGCGTAAAGTGATATAACTTATTAACCATACATATTAGAGACCTATGGTCTTTTGATTTGAAGTACTTGGTTAATGACTTTGAAATTGAGGTCAAGGTCAAAGGTTTATTGGATGTTCTAGATTTTGACCTTTGCTTTTAATTTATATCTATACAGAATAAAGCCGTATGACTGTACTTTAGGTAACAAACCAAATGACTTTGAAAAATCAAACCGAAAGGGGCCTTTTTAAACCGGAAGTAGCTCTTGTTTGTTCTTATTTCATTGAAAAAAATGTAGAAACCATATATTTTGGGAGTCAGCTAGGAATAACCTTTCATTTGACGCTGGAAATGACATTTTAATCCGAATTTTATCATTTTTATATCAAAATAAATCGTTACGAGTGGAAAGACCTTCATTTGTTCTCTGAACAATTGGTTTTTAATTCTTAAGTGCGATCGTTCATCTAAATCAAAGTACTGAAGTACTGAACATCGGATGACCGCAAGTTTTTGTGAATAGTCAACAAGCACTTGTCCCAAAAAATAATAATATCTTTATACCTGAAAGTGATGTTAATGTGCAGATGTATTTTTTTCTTAGACAAGTTCTTGTGTGGAAGATAAATAAAATTGCTTTCATAATTCAACAACACCGTAAGAACTATTATATATATATTGTAGTGATACAAATCAATATACTCTGGTTTATATTATATTGATATTTGTATATTACAGTTACATAGGCATTCATATTTTCCCGCAAAACGGGAGAGCAAGGATCAATAACTTTGCATGTATCTGTATATAATCTTCACCTCCTTTATAGGAGATTGCAATCGTTCTTGATACATTCTTCCGCATGCGTTAACACAATTTTTCTGTACGGCTGCATAGATATTATTAATTATTACTTACATACATAAAAAACATTTTAATATTATTAAATTATGTTCTAAAAATAAATATTTGATGAGTATTCATTGAAGAAATGAATATATAGCAAGCGATAAGAAATGTTATTTTGCACTCGATGATGTCGGCGTATTATTCATGTTTATAGATCGGTTAAAAACCGAAAACTTATTTACATAATGGAAATTTAGGCGAAACCAATACATCGGAATGACCTCACGGTCATCCTCTGTAAAAATCAAAGTAACGTCCAGATCTAAAAAAATACCAAGAAGAAGATGTGTTATGTTTGCGAACTAGACAACTATCCATCATAGACCCAATGTAGCAGCAATGAACAAAACCCATGCAGCATATCATGCTATTTAATAAAATACTACTACACAGGCAAAATTTGCTCACATGAATTTCACATGAAATTCACATGAATAATTTGACGTGAGATTCACCTCAATCGAGCTTATACATGAAACTCACGTGAATTTTATGTGAATTTCACGTGAATTGAGATTCACATGAATCTGATGTGAAATTTTTCACATGAATTTTACGTGAAATTTACAACAACAAAAATTGATATTTTTCATGATTTTAATTAAATTTGAAAATTTAGACGTTATTTGAATTACTCTATTTTAAAAATTAATGTGAATTTCACATGAAAAAAAGTTACGTGATTTTCATGTGAAATTCACATGAGTTTCAACTCACAAAAACTGATTTCACATGAGTTTAACGCATAAACTCGTTTGAAATAGTGGAAAAAGTGTGAAAGTCGTGCAAACTAGTGACGAGGATCATTTTGAAAGCCGTTGAGTAGTAATAAATATAAAAAAAGAAGATGTGGTATGATTGCCAATGATACAACTCTCAACAAGAGAACAAATGACACAAAAACTAACAATAATAGGTCACTGTACGGCCTTCCTCAATTAGCAAAGGCCATACCGAATAATAAGCGATAAAAGGCTCCGAAATAAAATCTTGCGTAATAGTGTGTAAAAGTGTTGTGTTTGGTTTTTTGAGTATGCATAGCATTCAAAGTTGTGCGCACTAGTTTTAAAATAATTTGCATCACATAAAAAAATCGGGAGCAACTTTTTGAAAGTAACAAGCATCAGATTTAAGCCGTGCACACGAGTTTGAAAGACGTGCAAACTAGTTATGTGCATGAGTTTGAATGTCGTTGAGCAGTAATAAAGTCTTGCGTAAAAGTATTTAAAAGTGTTGTTTTTGAGACTTTGAATGTGCACAACTTTAAAAGCCGTGGGCATTAGCTTTAAAGTCGTTGAACCATCCTGTTAAAAAGTCGGGCGCATCAGTTTGTATATAGTCCTGCATGAAAGTGTCGGAAAGTCGAGTATTTTAATGTGCTAATCTTCAACTTTAATGTGATTTGTTTTTAGATATATGTTTAATATAATAGAGTCTAAATTGAAAACTACGTTCAAACCTATGATTGCGTTGGATAAAAACCGCAATTTTTATACGTGTGCATGTAAAACAAATTTCGTTGTAGAATGGTCTAAAAACAGCACAAACAACATTTTCAAAAAGACCAAAAAAGTGAAAAAGTATATTTAAACATATATGATTAGCAGTCACAAGCATCATATTTAAACTCATGCGTGCACCAGTTTGAAAGTCGAGCGCCTGCCAGTATTTAAGTCCTGCGTTTTTGAAAGCCTTGTGTTCGAATTTTTGAATGCCATGTCTACATTTTTAACAGTCGTGCGCATCAGTTTGAAAGTCAAGTGCACCAGTTTGGAAGTCTTGTGTTCTAGTTTTTTTTTTAATATGTTGTGAAGCCATGAGCACGAGTATAAAAGACACGCGCAGATTTTTCCAAACAGTTTTAAACGACCTCAAACGAAAATATTTATAACTCAACGTGGTCCAACATTATGATTTCTAGATTTCAGGTTTAAAATTTTGAATGTTATACTGTGCATGACATCTTTTATGCTTCACAAAAGAGCATTAAAAACTGAATTATTGAAAAAGGCTATCACATTTATACATACAAAATACGTCAATGTATAGCCTATCTATTTCCCCTTTAAGGTGTAACAATTGCTCTTACTCTCAATCTAACATCATTATAAAATCTCTGAAAACAAATAACTTTTATTGGAATTCAATTGGAAATTGTAGAATTTTTCTTCTTAGTGCTTGATATTTCCGATTTATTTTATTGAATGGTTCTCAATTAGCTGCAATTGACGAATTTAATGTATATAAGAAAATGTGAAATAAAATGTTGCACCATTTCAGAGATATACAAACAATATACGTCAATTACCATATACATATCATTTCTCAAATCATGTGAGACATTTTTATGATAATCTATACTTAAAGTTATTACGGAAGCTTTAAAAGAGAGTCACTATAGTTAGTATTCAATAAAAATGTTGACTTTTGCTAGGGGCGTAACTTATCGTTTATTTGTATATTGCTATGGTATACAATAAAAATGATTGACAGATAGAGGACCATGTGTTTAGCTTTAAAAGTTTTCTGATTTCTCAAAATTTCATATTAATTTAACGACGATATAAGGCGCATATCGGAATCTTAAAAATAACTAACAATTTTTCAAAATGGAAAGGTGCTATTGTAATATTATTTCATGTTTATTAGTAAGTATACTTTAATGTATATATATATAGTATGTGTCTCTTAAGCTTAACTGTCTTTTTCTGCTTAATAACATTCCAGAAGAATAAATGCTTTAATTTTACAAAATGTAAAAAAAATCTTGAAAATTCACACTTACTAATTTATTTTATTTGATGACTGAATCTGACATTCCAAAAAGGAATAAGATCAATCGACGAACATTTTATTGAAATTGTAGTTTGTGTTAGGAAATATGAATATAAAAAAAGATGTATTGTAAACTTGCCATTTTAATCAAAGTCGGCGAAAACAGCAACCCAACGACACAAGTAACAAAAAGATATATATATATATGTTTTACAAATTGTGACTTGAATGGAGAGTTGTCTCATTTATATCTGTTATTATACAGAATGATAAAATACATATATTATACTAGTACAAGAACACAAATGAAATATTGATATGCATATTTCCTTTTTTTCCTGTTTAATTAAATCAGTTTTAAAGCAATAGTTATCGTCCGTACACACAAGATGAACAACCACAACTGGATTTTATTTTAATGGTCGTATGACTTAGTTGTTAATTGTTTTGCCAAGCCAATAGAATCATATTCAAAACAGTGTGGTCCTGGCCATTAATTGACGACCTAAATTATCCCTTTGACTGGGACAGATTAGGTGAACGTTTGTCGGTAACGACCATTGTTCACTTCTTTCTTTTTATAGAATTTAAACTGTGGGGTCACCAAAGGTTCTTAACGCCTTTAATAATAAAATAATTCGAAAAATTATTCAGGAATAACCTTTATGTTTTGATTTATATTATTATTGATATAAATCAACACATCGTATTATTCCGGATTAGTTTTTCGAATTGCTTTATTTAGGTGTTGAGAACCTTTGGTGACCCCACAGATTCAGTGCCTTTAACAAGTACATAGTGAGCAGTGATTGTTACCGACAAACGTTCACCTAATCTGTCCCAGTCAATAGGATAATTTAGGTCGTCAATCAATGACCAGGACCACACTGTTTTGAATATGATTCTAACTGGAACGTCTTCAAAATTGGTTTCTTACCTGACTACAAGCACAAGACGCGAAACTGACAACAAATGGAATGTCTACAAATTAGTTTGCAAACATGACAATAAGACACAACCAAGGCAACTACTGAAAGGTCTTTAAATGAGTTTTCTTATCTCACAACAAGACACAACCATGACAACGTTTTAAATGTCTCCAAACTGAGTTTTCCAACCTGACAACAAGACACAACCATGACAACATTTTAAATGTCACTTAACTGAGTTTTCGAGCCTGTCAACAAGACAAAATTATGACAACGAATGAAAAGTCATCAATAATGTTTTTTGCATACCTAACAACATTCCCGGCATGAAAACGACTGAGGATTCACATTTTTTTTTATACCTGTCAATATGACTCGACCTTGACAATGACTGGGATGTTATCAAAATGAGTTTCAATACATAACAGCAAGACAAGGCCATCAAAACAATCGGAGTGTTTTCAAATATGATGACTTAAAACGAGACACGAACTTGGCAACAACTAGAATGTCATAAAAAAAGACTTTTTATACCCGAAACAAGACAACTAATATGTCTTCAAAAACCAGCGCTTATAATGACAACAAGATACTCCTTAACGACGACAGTAAAATCTTTAAAAACAAAGGTTCATACATGACAACAAGGCAAAAACATGACAACGCCTGGAATTCTTTAACAATCAGTTTTCATACCTGAACATTTTGAAATTTGTTGATACATACTTCAGATGTTAAAATATTTCGGGAGAATTCAAATTTATTTCAATACATTTACGATATATAAATAATTTTTTTTTAACATAAATTCAAGATTTTTTTCAATATGTTTTTGTACAAATGTATTACAAAACTGTTTAAATATTAATATACACGTTTTTGTATTGTAGGTCTTCGTTCTTGCCATTACTGAAATCGAGTCTTACCGTAGAAAATGTGTAAGTATATTTATTTTTCCCATTGGAAAATTCTTCAAAAACGAAATTATGATTTATCAGAATTAGTGCTATTACATACTAGTAACGTTAGTATATGTCAGGGACTTTCTATACTAAAGTCTAAAGTAGTATAGAAAGCCCTTGTATATGTATATTCACAATTTGATCGAATTCATACGCAATCGTGATCGGATTAGAAATTTCGGACAGAATGATTGTTCGTGTTGATTAGTCTTTAGTTTTCTATGTTTTGTTTTGTGTACTTTTGTTTTCTTTATTGATCTTTATTTGTCTTTTCTTTTTTAGTCATGGCGCTGTCTGTTTATTTTCGACCTATGAGTTTGAATGTTCCTCTGGTATATTTCGCCCCTCTTTTGCAACGCCAAGTATATACTTTCTTAATTTAAAAAAAAAAACAAGCTAAAAATTTGTTTTGTCTGATATATCATCGTTTCTTAAATCAAAATAAAGTAACGTTAGTTCTGTATTTTAAGATGTTATGCAGAAATTTGGCAGCGTCAAGAAACATGTTACAAAAGAAAAAAAGTCGTAATTTGAATTGTCTTAAGATACCGTCTCATTGTCTCAAGGCACATGCTGTGTGATTCTACAATTAGACACATATATTTAAGCGACGCTAAATGTTATTTCGTGTCCTTAATGTTATTTAGTTATGATGTCAACTGTTGAAACATAACATCAACAAAACTTCAATTGTTCGAAAAATTATTGTGCAAATTAGTTTTTTTTGTACATTTTGGTCCAAATCCTCGAACTCTTCAACAAAAATTAAAAAAACTCAAACCTTTCGGGAATATATCATAATACGCAGCGCAGCGGAACTATTACCAAAGGAATTCCCCAAACTTTCGAGTTATAAATAATAATCCATATCATATTTGTGACATAGTATGTATAACTCACATAAGCTTTACTTAGAATGTGTTACCTAATTCTTTCTTAAAAGGGTTATAATAAACATAATTGTTCGTAGAGTCACGAATTTTCTTTATATGATTACTACATTGAATGGAATTCAATTCTTGGGATACACGAACTAGATAAATATCAATAGTAGCACCATTGTATCTTGATAGGTAAATTCTTTTGATCTACGTAATCAATTCCGCTTTTAGAAACAATAAAATGTAATTACTGGGTAAAGGTGAATGGAATATAGTATCATCAACATATAACACATTTAGAAGGTCATTTTGGAACCTAGAAATAGATAGACAGTCGTTGAAAAACAATAGAAATAGATATTTTTTTCCATTGTCATTGTTATTTGTTTTTTGTTTTTATTTCATACCTATTTTTTGTTATATTGATAAAATTGAGAATGGAAATTGGGAATGTGTCAAAGAGACAACAACCCGACCATAGAACAGACAACAGCAAGGGGTCACCAACAGGTCTTCAATGTAGCGAAAAATCCCGCACCCGGAGGCGTCCTTCAGCTGGCCCCTTTATTTCAACGAATAACTTGTTAAAACATATTTGTCTTTTTTTTCTTCAGAATTTAGATTGTGAAGAAGGCGAAAAGTGCGTATTAAAAAGGAGTACGTGCTCATACCCACCGTGTTCAAAATACCCCGTATGTGTAGGTAAGTTATCAGAAAGTACAAAAGCAATGTTTTATGTAAAATCCTACCTGCACAGTCTTACTGTAGTATTAGTATGAAATTCAAAACAGTGTAGCTGTGGCCATTGATTGACCCATTAAAATCATTCATTGACTGGGACAATTTAGGTGAACGTTTGTATGTAACGACCAATGCTCACTATGTACTTTTTAAAGACACTTAAACTATGGGGTCACCAAAGGTTCTCAACACCTAAATAAAGTAATTCGAAAAATTAATCAGAAATAACACGATATTTTGATTTATTTCAATTATATAAATCAAAACACAAAGGTTATTCCTGATTAATTTTTCGAATTATTTTATAATTAAAGGCGTTAAGAAACCTTTGTTGACCCCACAGTTTAAATGTCTATCGTAGGTACGTCATGAACAGTGGTTGTTACAGACAAACGTTCACGTAAATTGTCCCAGTCAATAGATGATTTTGATGGGTCAATCAATGGCCACAGCTACACTGTTTTGAATTTCATACTATATTCTACACTCTAGATAGACTATGATTAACCAATTAAGAAATGCATAATTTGTAAAAATGATATTTATGAGAACAATCATTTAAGTTTAAAAGGAATATGATTTGTTTTCAAAACTGGACTTTTTTCAATAACAAAAATTTCGAATTATAGAAAACCAACCTTATATTCCACTGGAGGAGACTCAATGTGGGAGTAATCGAGTTTACTGAAATGAAGGGGAAAAAAAACTTGATATCCCTAAAGATAGATGCCTTACTTCTCTTCAGACCGTTTTGTCTGCCAAATACCTTGGAACAAAGTTGTGGATAAATTTGGCAGTAACTATCAAGGGTCTACCAACAAAGCATAATTCTCCTAATTAAAAATGTTCCAACCCCTAAAAAAAATAACTAAGGCATTTTAAGGATAATAACTGGCAATATATATATAAGTAATAATTTCACTAAGCAACACGTATCCCTCTGTAACAATTGTGTTTTTCTCTCTCTCCTATAGCTATAGATAATAACAGTACAGAAGAAATAATAAGAACACGTACGGGTACTTGCCCAGAAATTGTAACACCTGGACCATGTATGGAACAATGTCAAAATGATGGAGACTGTCGACACAGTGAAAAATGTTGCTTCAATGGCTGTGGAAATACATGTAGATCAGTAGTAACTGGTAAGTGAGAATAGTCAACGGAAATACAAATATAATTAAAAGAACAACCCATTCTACTACTAATTATACCTACTAGTCTATATTTACACGAAATTTCCATACTTACTAGGTCCTACTTTATAAAAATAAGTTGATGTAGTATGATTGCCAATGAGACAGCTATAGTCACCAGAGACCAAATTTGTCATATTTTTCACTCGCATGTTGGAAAGACTAACTTTTGAAATCCTCTAATTCACGTACTGATCATGGGCATACGTGAAGTAAACGCGGCATATTAATAAACTATAATCATTGTATTATCGTATGGATATCATAAGAGCAAGAAAACATTAGATAAATGAAAATAAGTTTAAATGTAAAAAAAAGATTAGAACACATGCATTGAAAAGGAATAACAAAAGGTGGTCCATGCCTCAAGCGCCTTGATTGTATGAAAACATCTAAAAAAAAACCAACAAATATAAAGATGGGAACATATATACAGTAAAAGTCTGGTATAATCAATGTTTAGTTGGGTTCTGACGGAAACATTTTTTTTAAATTCTAGTGATAGCAAGGAAACCAGGTTCCTGTCCATGGGATTTACGACGACAACCATTGTGTGGGATGGACTGTTCAAGTGACTCACACTGCCCAGGCAGTGAAAAGTGTTGTCTAACAGCATGTGGTAGTACCTGTTCGAGACCGTGTTACCATTGGTTACAAAGAGGAAGTTATGAAGGAGTTGGAAATGCAATTTGGTCTCTGCCATACCAGTGCCGTCCAGCATTTTAACGCTATTTACACTAAGCTCAATACTCAAAAATGTTTCTGTGATGAAATTCTTTGTGATTCCAAAAGATTTCGAATCTAGCTTTGCAAGTACTTAAAGTACACTTAACACGTTGTAGGCAATGCTTGTGCTGAGTTTAATGCATGCAATATAAGTTGGTCCTGTTGTAGGGATAAGAGTTGGGCATTGAATAGAATAGTATTGTTTTTCGACTTTTATTTTATACATGATGTATGTATGCTGTGTTCAAATTTTGTGTTTATCTTCTGATTTTTATTATTTATGATACGAAATGTTTATCTTATGCGATGAGGCAATTCAATTAGCTTTTTGTGTCACTGTTTGAATTTCGTTTTATTATTATTGAACAGAATTTTGAATTTCATTATGTGGAGAAAAGCGTTTACATATGTTGAATTACTATCCATTTTTCTGTACATTTTTAGTAGAACTATATAAAACTGTCATGCTTTGTGATAACTAATATACATGTTTAGAGAATAATGCTTAGTAAATTTTTATCACATGCTTGATCTACCAAAACGAAGAATATCAGCAAGATGGTAGTCTGCCCGGGAGCTGATATGGATCGGTGCTGGCTTGTTACTGCATAAATGAAAATTTTACCATGTGTTATTTTTTCCCTTTATCATATATTTAAACTTGATAATCCAAACAAGGTGTGACATATTACATGCACTAGGGGTATGAAGTACAGGGTGAAAAATGTTGGAGAGCATTATTTAAATTACAGTGTAGCATTTATAACAAGGAAATAGTATCAACAGCTAAATATATGATAAAGTGTTATAATGTCCATCTGTGAATGAATGAATTGTTGTTATTGACATGCTCATATTTATTTATTGACATTTTTGTTGTTGTTATTATTTGTTAATAAAAATCAGAATTATACTAGTTTTGTCATTTGTAAGAGTATGAAGAGGGATACAAAGGAAGACAGACAGAGATCAACATTTATTTCACTCATAAAACTTTCGTCGATAAACATTTTAAATTGGTGGCCTCTCGGCTGGATTCTGGTCTTTGTGGTCGGTTTGTTGTCTCTGACACATTCCCCATTTCCATTCTCTATTTTATATTTTAAATCACTCGAACATAAAGTTTTCAAAGCCACATTATTTAAACCACATAAGGCATAAATACATCTGACATTGCTGTCTTGTGATAACTTTGTCTTTTACAGGCATAAACTATGTTAAGTAAGATTAGATGAATTAATGACTGTTTAATGTCCAGTGGCAATTATTACATGCATATTCAGTAAGAAACATGTATAATTTTATATGAATATAAACCCTGCCTTCTACTCATCTTTTCTTTAAAAGTAAGATAATATCACATGGCATTTTACTATGCTAGTCAATAAATAGACAATATCTCAAGTCGTACATTTCTGTAGTGATTTTCCTTCTTCGTACAAATGTGTGTAAGTCATTCCGTAATAAAAACTTTACTGTGAATGCAAATGAACGACAACCTAAATATTATCATAAACATGGCTAATTCTACCCGGGCACCGAAACAGTGGTGCTTAACAAAGATTGAAACTGTGAACACTTTTGAAAACTGGCACCAGAACTTACTTTCCGCTATATAGATGGTGTTCTTTCAATAAATAATTCAAAATTTGGTGACTATGTCGAATGCATCTATCTCATTGAACTAGAGATAAAGGATATAACAGACACAGATGATTTCAGCTTTCCAATTGTGAACTTTCCATTTCTAAGTAGCAGCATTCCAGCAGCACCTGCATACGGTGTATATATCTCCCAATTGATACGATATTCCCGTGCTTGCATTTCCTATCATGATTTTCTTGATAGAGGGTTGTTGCTCACAAGGAAGCTATTAAACCAAGAGTTCCAAATGGTGAAGTTGAAATCATCACTTCGTAAACTTTACGGACGCCATCACGAGTTGGTTGACCGTTATGGAATAACCGTTTCACAAATGATATCGGATATGTTCCTTACGTCGTAACTACAATCCCATTCCCTTTCATGAATGTGACCTACCGAATTAGACTATTTACCAGATTTGTTATAAGTTATAGCATAAGCTGCCAGCACGACGGGTGCCACATGTGGAGCAGGATCTGCTTACCCTTCTGGGCTCTGATATAACCCCTAGTTTTGGTTGGGTTCGTGTTGTTTATTCTTTAATTTTCTATGTTGTGTCATGTGTACTACTGTTTGTCTGTTTGTCCTTTTCATTTTTAGCCATGGCGTTGTCAGTTTATTTTCGATTTAGGAGTTTGACTGTCCCTCTGCAGGTATCTTTCGTCCCTCTTTTATATATGCATCATATTAAGATAAAAACTTTGCACCGATTCTTGTATCTGGAACCAAATGGGAAAAGAAAACAAAAACATCAACTCCCAGAAGCCAACAGAAAGACGCGAGAGCAAAAAGTTAGCGCTTATGTTAGGACAGATTGCCAACTACTGCCCATTAATTTCTAGGAACAGCATTGTTAAAAAATCCACATCGATCGACAACATTTGGCAAACCATCCGCCTTAACTATGGTTTTCAGATTACTGGTCCGCATTTTGTTGACTTTAATGCTATTCACTATGATCCAGGCGAGAAACCTGAAGATTTGTACCAACGGTTAATGGCCTTTATTTAAGACAGTCTGCTAAGAAAAGATATGGGTATAACTCACCACGATGAAGACATAGAGGACGACAAGGAACTATCACCTACCTTAGAAAACCTCTTGATATTGAAATGGCTTCGTCTCATCCATCCTGAGCTACCTAAAGTTATAAAACAGAGATATTGTACAGAGCTTCGCGCGAGAACACTAGCATATGATAAAACCAGAAATATCACAAGCTCTAGAATCACTTCTAGAAGAGTTACGTACAACAGAGGACGCCAAATCCATGAGAGCAGCCGTCAAGCGCTTTCCAAAGACAAAACAATCTTCGTTTGTGCCCCGCTCAAACTTCAAATCATGCCCACCGTGCAAATCAGCAGCTAGGACGACCAGACCGTCATTTTCTTAGTCAATGCACATACTTACCACAACAAGATCGACAATTTATTGCTAAAGCTCGTGCTGTA
Organism: Mytilus edulis; assembly: GCF_963676685.1. Lineage (NCBI taxonomy): Eukaryota > Metazoa > Mollusca > Bivalvia > Mytilida > Mytilidae > Mytilus > Mytilus edulis. Next base: position 30,269,531 of record NC_092345.1, on the reverse strand, counting down.
TCTGAAATTCATGATGTTGACGAATGCGATTTAGATAACCATGAAAATAATGATTCAACCTTTCAAGACCAGTTCCCTGTAGCATCTAACAGAGTCAAGATTCAACACTCACCTTATATTGACGTTTATTATGGCCACAATCCTACAATACAAGACTTACCATTGACAGTGGTGCTACTGGAAATATACGTGCCTCCGCCGCTACCAAACTTAACGCAAAAATAACCAGCAGCTCACAGTCAGACCATCAAGCAGATGGATTATCACCTCTAACTTTTACTAGACTTACATTTCCGAGAGATAAACACCAGTTGTATGTTGAGGGACTAGTATTTCAGAACTTAGATTCTGACATCTTGGCTGGTATTCCATTTATGGAGAAAAACAATATATCTATTCGTCCCGCACGCCGACAGGTCCTTATAGGGAATGATTGTGTTTACAAGTATGGTTCATCCGCTAACGGAACTTCTAATTGCGCTGTGCGCAGAGCACATGTGGCACGAGCACCCTCCGACTCCACAACTTTATGGCCAGGAGACAACATAGATGTAAAAATACCTACAGACATGGTTTCACTGATGACATATTTTTCATCGAACATCACAAAAATGATTCTTATGAAAATCTTAATTCTTGGCCTGAACCCAGCGTAGTTTCTAGCGTTGCAGGAAACCTATGAATACCTAACCTCACTGATGAACCTTTCGTTTTGAAACGTAATGAACATGTCTGCAATGTACGTTCTACATATTCACCGGGTAATAATGAAATTAAAAGTCCGGATCATGCAGTTGCTACTAAATCTCAACTCAATAAGGCTCAAGTACTACATTCCCATCTTGTTCGAGTTGACCCTGATGATCTATTACAACCATGTATAAAGGAAAAATTTAAATATTTACTTAGACAGTATGACCATGTTTTCAGTCCAACGTTTAAAGGCTACAATGGAGCAGTTGGAGCTCTAGAAGCAAAAGTTAACATGGGACCAGTTCAACCACCACAAAGAAAGGGAAGGATACCTCAATATTAAAAAACACAGCTAGTTACTTTACAGGAAAAATTCAATGAACTCGAAGACATAGGTGTGTTTAAAAAAACAGAAGATATAGGTGTAACAGTAGAATATCTTATATATAGATATTCTTACACATTTACAAACAACTACAAATGTATCAGACTTAATAATATGACTACAAAGGATAAATCAAGATCTAAATATGGTAACATGTAAAGACATTACAAGTCTGCAAACTTTTTTTGGAAATTTGCTAAATTTCAAATAGGAAACACTGAATTTACAACAGAAAAGGCTGGTCCTCTCCAATGGGAGAACAAACAGATTTCATAGATGTTTTTATATACGGGATGCCGTTCGAAGTTAAACCTGCAATTGTTCACAAAAAAATAAGTCAATATGGTAAAATAATCAAACTCTGATATCGCCTACATTTAAAAATTTTCCTTCTATTCAGTCGGTAGTCAGATTGTCAGAATTGCATCAATGGAAAAACCGATTCCAAGAAAAATATACATTCAGGGGCAGCTTGTTACTATAAGATATGAGGGCCAACAAAATCTAAAAAAATGCTACAAATGCAATGAATACGGTCTTGTTATAGATTGTAGAAATGAACCAAACCGTAGATGGGAACAAAAAGGTGTGGTCGCTATGGACACAAATCTACAGAACTTTATAATGACAAACATGTACCTTATAAAAATAACACAGATGACAATGGCAATAGTGATAAAGAAAACCCACAACCGTATGATATCTCTCAATATGCTGAGGTAGATGATCAAAATATAGACAGCTCTTACACACATTCCAAATTCTGTAGTTTTGATACGGGAACTAGGTATTTTGGACAGGGTTTTCCTTCACCACCAAAAAAAAAATCATATAGAAAATACAGAGGAGTTTGTCATAAATGTAATTTTTGATAACAGTTTAGAATCAAATAATCAATACCAAACGGAGAACACAACATACAAAAACAATTGGGAAACCGAAGAATCGTGGGAACAAGACAATCAGGACAACATTACAAACAAACAAGAAATCATACAACAGAATGAGTTACAAATTGGTGAAAAAATAGAAATATCTTGTGAACATAAAGAAAAAACAGTTGAAACAGACGAAACCAAAAATGTTTCCGTGTTTACCAGAAATGAACAAATTTTTTAAACAGAATATGAAGATATTGTTGACAAGAGGCTGTCACAACGACAGCAAACCGGATTTATTAATATTTATTTGTGTCCTGGCAATATCACAAGAACCATTACTGATGAATGGTGAAAGTGAAAATCGTCAATATCAAATTTGACCTCCATTTTGTCATCAGTATCAACATATTAAAATTTGAAAAGCTTAGATTGAATGGTTCATGAGTAAATGCAACAACGTGAATGGAAACGCCATTTTACAATCTTTCAAGAACCATAACTCCTGAACGGTAAAAGTCAAAATCGTCATTATTGAACTTGACCTCTATTTTGCCATCAGTAACAACATATAAAAATTTCAAAAGCTTTGGTTGAATGGTTCATGAGAAAATGCACGGACACGACTGGAAACACCATTTTTCAATCTTTCAAGAACCATGATAACTCCTGAACGGTAAAAGTCAAAATCGTCTTTATTGAACTTGACCTCTATTTTGTCATCAGTAACAACATATTAAAATTTGGGAAGCTTTGGTAGAACAGTTCATGCGTAAATGCACGGACACGACTGGAAACTCCATTTTTCAATCTTTCAAGAACCATAACTCCTGAACAGTAAAAGTCAAAATCGTCATTATTAAACTTGACCTCCATTTTGTCATCAGTAACAACATATAAAAATTTCAAAAGCTTTGGTTGAATGGTTCATGAGAAAATGCATGGACACGACTGGAAACCATTTTTCAATCTTTCAAGAACCATAACTCCTGAACGGTAAAAGTCAAAATCGTCTTTATTGAACTTGACCTCTATTTTGTCATCAGTAACAACATATTAAAATTTGGGAAGTTTTGGTAGAACAGTTCATGCGTAAATGCACGGACACGACTGGAAACTTCATTTTTCAATCTTTCAAGAACCATAACTCCTGAACGGTAAAAGTCAAAATCGCCATTATTGAACTTGACCTTCATTTAGTTGTCAGTAACAACATATTAAAATTTGGGAAGCTTTATTAGAACAGTTCATGCGTAAATGCACGGACACGACTGGAAACTTCATTTTTCAATCTTTCAAGAACCATAACTCCTGAACAGTAAAAGTCAAAATCGCCATTATTGAACTCGACCTTCATTTAGTTGTCAGTAACAACATATTAAAATTTTAAAAGCTTTGATTGAATGGTTCATGAGTTAATGCACGGACAACATTTGATTGCCGGCCGCCCGCCCACCCGGCCGCCCGCCCGCCGTACATCCCAAAATCAGTAACCGACCTTTTTGTCAAAAAAATCCGGTAAAAAATGTAGAAAAAGATACACAGATAAAAGAAAATGAACAAATAGAAATCAAGAATACAGAAGCTAAGAAAAAGAAAGACAAAACTAAAGTAGGGAAAAAGAAAACGGAAGAAAAGACAGAAGATAAAGACAAGACAAAAAGTTCAAAAACTACACAAAAAAAAGTGGAACACACAGTGATAAGACAAAAACAGATGAACCGAAAACAGATAGCAAAACTACATTAGCAAATAAAAGGCCAAGAAATTCAACCGGAGATGACAAAAAGCAAGAGCACACACAAGAGAAAACAAAGGTACAAACACCGACAACTCAAACTTTAAAATGATGCATGCTAAACTAACATTCCTTTATAGCACACTACTTATGTTAAGTATTTTGAAATTATAACTGTGAATATTAGAAGGAGTTTTGAAACAAAAATAGATGGTATCATTAGAGATTATGGTGATTGTGAAATCCTTTGTTTGCAGGAATGTGGTTATATTAAGCAACATGTTATTAGCAATTTAGAAAATAATACAGACTTTACATTATATTTTTCACAAGGAGAGTTACATACAAAAGGTGTGGTAACCTTGGTAAAAATAAAATATTGAATGTACAAACCATTACTTTAACAGCAATATATTGAAAGGTAGATTGGTACATACTAGTTTCAAAACTGACGACAAAGTAATAAATCTATTGAACATTTATAATCCTTCAAAATCCACAGGACAAGGCTTTTTTTTTTTTTTTTATAGAGAAATGATAGAAAACTGTGCAAGTGTAAATGTAGAATCACATAGAAATATTATGTTGGGAGATTTTAACTGTATTGATCAACAAATTGATACAAAAAACCCAAATGTTGTACTTGATAACACTGTAATTTTGTTATATAAAGAATTGTGTACCATGTTAAATATATTAGATAGCTATAGATATAAATATCCTAAAATAATAAGTTATACTTTTATAGGTAATAAGGGTGTTAAAACTAGAATAGACAAAATATGTATATCTGAAGCATTGAAACATAAGATAAGAGATCTTAAGCATATGCCCTATCAATATACTGACCACAAGATCGTATATATATCTTTGAAACTTCAAAAAACTAAATGGGGAAATGGTTATTGGAAAATGAATGATAGTTTATTGGACAAAGAACTTTATACCGAATACATAAATAACTTTTGGATAAATTGGAAACAAAGGAAGAGTAACTACAACATTTTAGATTGGTGGGAAATTGGAAAGAAAAAGATTAAAGAATTGATGATACGTTTCTCAAAACAATTAGTAGCTCGTGAAAGAAAAGAACTTTAAGAAACATATATGCAACTTGAGAATGAAGAAAATAAAATTCAGCCTGACCAAGTCACCATTGATAACTTAAGTGAAATTATAATTAAATTAGAAAATAAGGAAAAAATGGGAACAATAATACGTTCAAGAAAAGATTATTACGAAGAAGATATCATATAGATAACATAGATTTCTTTAAACAAGCAGAGGAAAAAAGAGGAGATAAATGAGATGTAGAAAGTGTATTAGACAAAAATGGAAAATCATGCACATCTAAAAGTGAGGTGATTAAAGTAGTGACAGATTTTTATTCTGATTTATATAAGTCCCAAAACATTGATCAACAATCAATGACAAACTATTTAGAAGACCTTAATCTAAATTAATTAACAGAAGAAGATAAAACAAACTTTGATACCTTTATAACACAAGATGAATGTTTTAAATTATTAAAGGAATTCAAAAATAACAAATCTCCAGGAGTTGATGGAATAGGAAAGTCTTTTTACTTAAAATTCTGGAACAAAATAGGGGAAGACCTGGTGGAAGTTTTGAACAACGTGTATTTAAACGGAGAACTCACGGAAACAATGAAGACAGGACTGATCTCACTAATATATAAAAATAAGGGTAATAGAAAAGACATGAAACAATGGCGACCGATTAGTCTACTATGTGTTGATTACAAAATCTTACCAAATTCTTAAGTAAAAACTTGTCAAAAATATTAAACAAATTATTAGATAAAAATCAAACAGGTGCAGGACTAGAAAAATATCAGACAATCTTTTATCTATAGAAAGTATATTGGAGTATATGGACTTGAATGGCATAAGTGGTATATTAATTTCATTTGACCAGGAAAAGGCTTTTGATTGGGTGGAGTATCATACACTTATCATACAAGTGTTAAGAGCGATAAATTTTCCAACAAGCTTTATAAGATGGATTGAAATCATTTGCACTAACGTATCAAGTAAGATTATTATAAATGGAGCACTTAGTGACAAGATTGAAATTACAAGATCCATAAGAACAGAACATATCAGAAATGTTAAATCATTCTAGAGATTGGCAGTTAGAAGTTGACCTAGGAAAGAAGCTGAAATTTCCTGATATTTTACCAACTAACATAGGACTGGACATGGTTCTCTGGTCTTCCACAGTAAAAAGGTTGTAATTATAGAGCTGATTGTTCCCTGGGAGGAGAGATGTGGTAAAGCCAATGAAAGAAATAGGGGAAAATATGATGGAACCGTTGGCAGAGTGCAGAGAAAGTGGATGGCAGACATGGAACTTTCCTGTTAATGTTGGCTGCAAGGGATTCCCTTTACTGTCCATGTGGTTTTTTTTGCAGTTGGAGTGACTTGCCGGCATAAAAGAGCAGCATTTCAGAAACTGGGACAAGCAACAGAGAAAGCAACTTGGTGAATGGTTTTGTCAAAGTCTGCATACAAGCCTATAAAAAGTGTTGTCATTCGTTTAACATTTAATTTCGTGGTTCAGCTGTACCCACAAACTCCATGAAATATGGTATCAAACGAATAATAATGAATACACACAATGACAGAATAATGATAAGTAAAAATATTCCAACAAATAATTTTATTTGTGAATCACAGTTTGTTTCATAATTATTTTATTCCATGTTGTCTTCTAACCAACAAAAACATAAATATGTATAAAAATAAATAAAATATCTACTAATAAAATAAACTACATATTTTGTAAAATATAAACAGCAACCATCTAATGCACAAAAAAATAAATGCAAGTAATAATTATAAAGAGGTTGACAATGCAATATTTATGGTAGTACATAAAAAATGCACTTTCGTAAGTAAAATTTTTACATAGTGCATGATATAGCAAAAGCACTTATATGTTTACAAATAACTTTATAATACATTTAGGCAATATTTTAATCGATATAGACATTGTAGGCTCTGAAGAATGTTCAGCTCACTGCACTAATGTTTTGTAAATATACAATCTAATTTTTAACGAGGCCAGGATAAGATATCTGTACTTTCTGTATCCAACTAACAAATGTGAAAGTTTTCAATAAAGTATGTAAAAAAAAAAAAAAAATTAGTTTGTACACTCAAAAGGAGAAAAGGCCTAAAATATTAAGCTATTAAGCCAGTGAGAAAAGAGGTTTTAAATGCATTTTGTGCAATTTTTACCCCAAAACTGCTTCATTTATAGGCCTTATTTACAAGTCATTATTTGATAGACATTTCCCATTTCAATTCTCAATTTTATTTGTGTTGTTATCTAAAAGAGAGAAACCTTTTTTGATAAAAACAGAAAAAAAGCATGATCTGCTACACATATAACATAGTCATACATTATACTAGTAATAATTAAGCTTTGAAAACATTTCTGCTCTAGCTTCAAAGGCTTAAGTTGACAGTTATAAGACCCTTGAATTTCAGAACAAAAAGCATACATGGTTTTTGATTTTGATGTGTTTTTAACTCCATTTTTCAGCACAGCTTTGGGCTATTTCAGGATGGCAAATTTTTATGGGTAGAGGAAGCCAGAGTGCTTAGAGAAAACCACTGACCTTTAATAGGAAAACTGAAAATCCTAGTCAATTAAAATTGGAGTCCAGTGCACCCGAACAACACGGAGCTGATCTCACAACCTCAGTGTTGACATGCTAGTGTTTACAGCAGCAATTACTTAGACCACTCTGCCACTGAGGCCCCAAAGAATCAGGGGATTGAAATTTGTTTTTGTAGGCCAACAGCAAATAATATTACAAATTCCATGACATGCATTTTAAAATGCTAACCTAATTACATGTAATTGGATAAAACAATGAACAATATTCTTCTTATTTTACCTACACAATTACAAAGTTTATACACACCCACATGTGATCAAGTTTCATCCTCACTCAAGACGAACATGATCACTTTCGTTCAAAAATATATGTCAAAAATGGTTTAAAAACAGAGAAACCAATCGAGGAAGTGTATAAAAAGAGCAATTGATGTTTGATATGTTGGTAGATATTAGTTTACCTGTATAATCAGGTAACCATCCTAAGTTGTCTGGCATCTAATTATATACTGGTTACCCATAATCTGGTTACCTGATATCTACTACATGTTTTGTTGTAAGTGCCTGTCTATGCTATTTTGACTTGCATCTCTTATGACCAGAAAAATAGGGTATCTTTCGATTAAATTATCCACTAACCACTTGTTAAAATATTGTGGTTACCTAAGATCTACTTCAGGCTTGTCTATACAATTTTCTTATTGATCAGAAAACTATGTATGTAAGTATAGGGTATCTTTTGATCTATATAAATTAAATGTAAAATCTTGTGTCTGCAATTTTCTTATAGAAAAATAGAAAACAAACATGAATGGGTAAAAATCCCTAATTATGGCATACTAAAACAAGAATGTGTCCTCAGTACACGAATGCCCCACTCGCACATCATTTTCTATGTTCAGTGGACCGTGAAATTAGGGTAAAATCTCTAATTTGGCATTAAAATTAGAAAGATCATATCAAAGGGAACATGTGTACCAAGTTTGAAGTCGATTGGACTTCAACTTCATCAAAAACTACCTTGACCAAAAACTTTAACCTGAAGCGGGACAGACGAACGAACGAACGGACGGACGAACAGACGGACGAACGGACGCACAGACCAGAAAACATAATGCCCCTCTACTATCGTAGGTGGGGCATAAAAATATTTTCATAACACACTCGACAAAAATACAAATAACAGACAAAAACCCTATATACTTTAAATTTAGAAATAATCATGTGTATCTATTATTTTGATTTTTGAAGAATGGACGAAAAAGCGACATTAATTATTGCAGTTTCAGGAAAATATGCATTATGATATATATATATATGGATCAGATATCAGAATGTGATCGAGTTCTTATTATTGTGATACTCACCTAATCACATTATTTGCATTAATAAAATTTTTGCAATAATTTCTGAACTGATAGTGTCCACTTTATCAGTCTTAACAATATAATGTAAACAGAGAATTAAACTAAAAGTGGATATAAGTCTCTTGAATACTTGGTGAATGTCTTTTTTTTTCTTTTTGAAAAATTAATAACTTGCATATACATTTTATATGGATCACAACATTATTTTAACATATATGAGACAGATATTAGGTGAACACTTAACACAACTGCACAAACATATATATGAACACAGACTAAAATACACAAATGATCATAACTTTTAAGTCCCATTTCATTCAAGCATCATGTAAAAAGCTGTATAGGATTTAAGGTGGTACCCAACACCTTCACTTAAATTAATTTGGCTCGTTTAATTTTCATAAAATTTTGACAAAGTATTTACTTTGAACCTTTGACAAAAATATATAAGATTTAAAAAATTTGAACCAACCGTTTTATCAGAAAAAATACACTGGTTATATAGCAGTTTGACAAACACTAATTTTGATCATTGAGAAGCTTAATATTCCGTTATCAACACAACGTAATTAAAACGTTTAGCTGATTTTACAGAGTTATCTCCCTGTAGTGTTAGGTACCACCTAAAACGTCTACAAGCTTTTATTGTTGATAGTTTGTAAATCATACTTCAGGACATTAGAATTCATTATAAAACAATTTCCAATAAAATTATATTCACAAGAAATAAAATTTGTATAGAATGCACTGTCAAATTGCATATAAATAGAGACAATTCCATAACTTACAATATAATGTACTGTTAAATTTCGGCTACTATATTCAATACTTCTCTCATAAACAGACAATTTAACACAATTACATTTTGTAACATATCACACAATTTAAAGTTTTTTTTTCTAGAGTTGCATTGTTTATTTTGATTACAATTGTAGGAGAGTGAATTTTTGTACGTCAAAGGAATGCATCTGTTATGCTTACCTTCATAAATTATATACAATGATTCACTAGTTTTTGGTTGGTACCAGTTTTCGTGGATGGATGAAAAATTACATTTTCCTAGATATTTAATTTCATGGTCTTGATCAAAGTCTGCATACCAGCTTATAAAAATAATGGTATTTCTTTGTACATTTAAATTCATGTTCATTAAATATGAAATCCACAAAAAATGGAGTCCAGCCAATAATATTGAATCCACAGTACATATACATGTATATATTTATAGATTATCGGTGATCATCTCAACAAGATTGATTTCAGGCGAAAGCGAGAAAGGCAATCCAGTTTAGATGAACTATGATAATCTTTTTATCGCTATTTTACCTATGAGCACGTTGTCAATTTCATGTCAATTTCGTTAGCAACGCCACATGCATGCTTAGTTTCTAGCGATAATTTTCCATCTCAAGCGTGTAGCATGATATGAAAATTATCACAAAAAAGGATCAAAGGAAACATGCACAAAATAACGATAAATTCATGTATATCAAAAATATACTAAGATCAACTTGAAATCAACAAGTCATCACAATTCAGCATCAGTAAATGGAATGTTTTTTTCTATAATTGGGACAAACTTACATAGAAAGACATAAATCATTTTCCTAGGACAATTAAAAACTTTATGTGCAAATAATACTGAACATATGATGGACGGATATATGAATGATTTTTCAATATAAAATCTAAAGTTTATAGTGCACAGCACTAAACAATCTTTGTTACATCAAGATATTCAATATGGCAAACCAATGAAGGCATCTTATCTAGTCAGCAATCATTCAAACAGAAAAATTAACAGAAAATAAAGCACCTAAATACAAGAACACCACCTTTGAATCATCATTTAAAAAATTCAGCACGGGATCTCCTTTCACAGCCTAATTTGTAATAGGTAGAAAGTTTTTTTGGTGCTTTATATAAGAATACGAAATTTTTTCAATTACTTCTGAAAATTTAAAATAACAGCAAAAATTTTTTCTTCTTCAAAATTTCAATGGAACAAGAAAACCGTTTCAGAGTTGTGAATACATGTATAATTTTTTTCATAGATTTGATACATAAAGTAAATTGGAAACATGACACATTTAACTCCATAGGCTAATGAACAGATTCATAATTATAAGAAAATCTAAATAGAACCACAGATTCTAAAATCTAAATACTTAAAATGTATAGCGTCAATGCAATTTTGCATAGTATCCAATTGAGGGAATGATTAAATTGCATATTTAAACCCTGACCTGTCTATTGAATGAAAAAAATATAATAAACTCTCACCATTTAAATCTAAAACATTGTCTATGAAGTCTACCTTTTTGTATATTGGATTTTTTTTTTATTACTTGAAATTTATAATATAAATACAAAAGTACTGAGAAAATGACAGATATTTCACAATCTTCAATGTCTCATTCATCTTATTTCTGCATCCATTCATTTTCACTGATATTTAAAAATCTCCCTTTCCTTAATATGCCCAACTATTTTGTTTTACTGTCTTCCGTCTTTTTTCCTTTACTCTTTCCTTTTTTCTTTCCCTTAATTTTTTTCTTTGCAAGTTCTCCTAGCCTAGCTTTTCTGTCTTCTGCCACTCTCTGTTTGTACATTATTTCATTAGCTCTGTCTACAATTGGTAATTTTAAGTGTTAGTCACAGGATATTATAGGATTAAACACCTTTTTAAAAGAATTTATTGGTGAATAAACTTGACCAATTCAATCACAAACAAATAAAAGTTTCGGACTTTTATGATATGTTTGTGAGTGACTTGGTCCAGTTTATACACCAATAAATTCCTTAAAATGGCGTTTAATCCTTATAATTCTTTAAGGTATGAGATTATGAATATATATATTATACACTTGTTACCTCTATCACACGTAAATTGTATATTTATGGCATTGCATAGGCCTGGTGCATGAATATATTTGTTGGTTGGCCCAAAAATATGTACTCAATGAAATTTTCTATCTGATAATAATAAACTGCAAAAACTCTTATTATCATTTAAACGAATGTTTTTGTGTATTATTGAATTTCACGATTAACTTGCAAAGAAAGTAAATTTTATTAACGTCAGTATTATTATTGCGGCCATCTTGTATACCTTGGGTACGAAAAGAAGTTCGGTCAACGTCGTCTATTGAAAAATAACCAACGTCAACATCAACTACCGTAAGTCCTCTCGGCCAATCATATCAATTTATTCCCTTATTTGCAAATCATATAAGAATTATTATTAACTATATCTGAATATGATAATGTTAAAATTTTGTCTTATTAATTTCTTTGGTATATGTTACATTTGCATACTATTGTATGTACAGACTGCTACTCGAATTCTGATAAAATATTCAATTTTTAAATCTAAATCACAAAATACAGGTATAATCAAAGTTGATACATTTATTACATCAAATAATTTAGATATTATCAAAAAGTCACGAAAAATAAATCAAGATGATATCAGATAGATAATGCTAACTTAGTTTATGCTATACATATTTCACTGGCTTAAAAATCTTTGTCATATTTCAGGGGCCATTCAGACATTTTTAAAAGGGGGTTCCAACCTAGGATAAAGGAGGATCCAACTATATGTCCCCATTCAAAGGCACTTATTTTAACAAAAAAGGGTTCCAACACCAAGAAACCCCCCCCATGATCCAACAAGGTATTTTAGATTTTAATAAAAAAAAAAACCTGCTTAATGCTCCATAATATAATTTTATCCAAAACTGCATTCAATTTTCACCATATGTGTATGATATGCCTATCTTCTACTTTAAGTATCTTTTTAAATAGATGGAATTTCAGTACTGAATCAATGTTATCACAAAATATAATATAAATGTTCAAATCTATTATTTTTTAATAATTAAAGGGACACCACTCAGGAACAATTAATCTTAATATTGAAAAGTAGTTTATCTTGAGTCATTCAGACATACATGTACATGTATGCTAAAAAAAATTGTTTAATTAATTTTTTTTAGCAATCTTGTCAAAATGTCTAATCAAAATTTATATATCTAGAAAGGCAGCTTGTTTTCTCATACACTGTGTAAAGTTTAGTGAAGATATGCTTCTCCCTTGTAGAGAGTTGTCGCAAATCGGCAATCATACCACATCTTATACTAAATACATTTAGGCTAGTAAAAGTATTCTAAATCATCCAATCTTAATTTATAACAAGTAATATTCAAAAACTCCATTATCATATTCATGTGTTGACAAAAAAGCTGTTTGATGCCTGTTCTATGTTAGCCCCTGAGTAAAAATGTAAAACTTATTTTTCCTCATGTTCTATTAAACTTACTTAGAGCCCTTTCAGCAAGTCTCAGCTGTCTATATTCTATAGGTAACCATTCTTTAGGGTGACTAAGTAAGCTGAAAATATATTCATAATTTTAGATCAATTTATAAAATCTTAAATAAACCTTTTTTTTTTTAAATTTTGGTAAAGATACTGTTAGCTTTTTTTTCGATGACTTCTAGTTTTCAAAGTCTGTTAAAGAAGTTTTCTGATAAGATAGAGACCTAGGTTGAGAGTTGAGGCTCTCATAAATATGAGTATGTTTGTGTCATAGAATTTTTCTATATTAATTGTAAGCATTGAATTAACCCAGCTTATTGTATATCATTCAATATGAAAGGTAAAAAAGCATTGCTGAAACTGGCTATTGATAGGTTTCGTCGGGTTGTTGTCTCTGACACATTCTCCATTTCCGTTCTCAATATTATTCAATTGACACAATTTGAACAGAAGTTACTTCCCTTTTGTTGTCATGTTGAAGTTTTTAATACATAATTTCATTTTGAAATCAGCCAAATTAAACATTTCATACTGACTGCTTCTCTTCAGAAAGAGTTTTTTCAGAACAATTTAATTTCCTTTTAGCCTTGATTGATTCATTACAGTGATCTAAAAAGGTTTTAATATATCAGGCTTGTTTGTATCTTATGTTTCAATTTGGTTATAAATAAAAAAAAATATCAACTGTCTAAAAATGGTGACCAAGGACAATAACTTAAACTCAAATAATTTCATTTGAAACCTATCTTTTACAAAGCATAACTGATGTAAACATTTATCTACTTTAAGGATGTTCGCTACTCGGTTTCAAAATAAATAACTTTTCATAAAACTAGTATGTATTGATATGGAATAAATTGAGGAATCAAAAAAGCAAAAAAAATATAGAGGTCAAAGTGCTTGTTTTAGAGATATTAGCCAGGTCAATGTGCTTGTTTTAGAGATATTAGCCAGGTCAATGTGCTTGTTTTAGAGATATTAGGCATTAAAATTTGGGCGGGAAAATGTTCTCTCTTGATTTTTCATAGCTTTATCATTGACCAGTTAAAGTTCTCTAATGCTATTAAAAAATAAATAAAATTTTATAAGACTTTTACAAATGACTTATAATTATACATGTAAAAGATTTATAAAAAGAAAAATGGGGGTTCGTGGGGAATTTTTTTAAGGCATTCAAATGGATAAAACCAGAGCATTCCGAAAATCTGACAAAAATTCCAAAACATGACAAGCAGACATCCTTAACTAAAGTATACCAGTATACACATAAAAAGATTTAGATTTTTCTTTCTAAAAATGTCATACCAAAGTTTAAGATAAGGTGTTTAATATTTGGTGTTATTGTTAATCACAAAAGTCATCATTTTTCAATTATCAAAAAGCAAAACTGTCATAAATTGTTAATGTTTTAGGCTTGTAACAAAAGTATTTGTCCCAACTTACTTTGATGAAGAATTCTTAGGTAGTGTTGCATTCACTTCATAATGACATGTCCTCCCTGATGGAGGATATAAAGCCCTGAAAATACAACAACAAAAACTTACATGTTAATCTATTTTGAAATGTTTTCCACAGGTTTTGATATTTCAATTACATTGTACCTTTAACTAAAATTGTTATAACAATTACAATAAATTAAAAAAATATTTCGGATATTTTAATTATTGCAAAAATTGCAAATTGATACATTTATAATAAGGCCCATTTTCTATTATGATAGTATTATTTCTAGTTGTTGATTACACATGAAGAAGTAAGGTGTTATAATATACAATGTACTAGGGAAAACCTGAAATTAGAGATGGCAGTTCAAAAATTATGTTAAAATTCTTTCGAAGGTTTGAACTTTACAATTAATATAACATGTCTGAAGTGTTTAGAGTTGGCTTTCTTGTTTTTTCATTGAGGCTAAATGAAAAAAACCAAAGTGTGTCTCTTATTTCCCTACCTAGCTTATATTTTAAGCTTAGAAATAGCCTATCTTAAAAGTTTTTTTGGTCATTTTTCAATAAGCATGGTTAAAGACACAATATAAAATAAAATTGTAAAATAAAATAAAATCCCTACCTACCTACCTACTTTATTTATTCAAGATTGAAAAGGAAAGACACATATTATTTTATCTGACCTTACAAAGGAAGGAATCATCACTATACACTCTAGTGACTTACCTTTCTAATGTTTCTGCCTTTATATTTACACCATTTGCAGCCAATTTGGCCTGAAGTTGCTGGCATTCAAGATTTTCTTCAGTATCAAAATCCTGCAACAATCAATTCAAAATATGATAAGCTCAATTCTTTTTCATATATATTGACTGATAGACTGAAACATTCAAAGAGTCATTAGCTGCCAATTTCAAAACCATCAAACAGACTAGAAATTTAATTAAGAAATAATTCATGGGGGCTGGAATATATCGTGATTTTACCACGGGTTGGCCCTTTATGACAAATATTTTACCCTGAGCGATATATTCAAGCCCCAATGAATTATTTCAATTCTAATAGGACAAATACGGCAAATGTTTTGGATCGCAGCGCTCTAGGTGAAGGCATTATTTGCCGTTCCCATTAATAAACGCACTATAAAATTGACGTAAAAAAACGGTAGAAAACCGAATAAGTAACATGCTGAAACTATTCATAAATAACATATTTAGATAGATTTATATGAATCTAAATGAAAATTGTACTTATATGTCTTATTTGTATACAAAAATGGCTTATATAACACATTTTATCATAGTTTGTTTACGTTTCCTTGTTGTGATGATTTTCGGGTTCAAAAGCGTATATTTTCCCGTAAAATGCTTATATTCTGACTTCATCGTTCTATTACGTCGGGTAGTTCATTAATACAAAAAACATATGACGTGGGAGTACGATCGAACAGCCCAAACAATATATTCATATTTTACCATGGTAGTGTACTCAAAGCGTTTGAAGGATGTCATGTTAAAATTATATTTATAAAATACTACAGTGTAAACTGCTTAATCCGACACCAGAGTAAATCCAACATCCTACTTTAACTGACACATTTTTCTAGTCCTAAAATAAGGCTATCCTTGCAGAAAAAAAATGAGTATTCCGAAACCCTGTTTAATCCGTCATTTTTTGTTGGTCCCCAGGCGTTCGATAACACAGGTTATACTGTAAAATACCAGAATTTTAAAAGTTCCATATAATTTCTAATTCTATATACAAACAATTTAAGAAAGGTTTGTTAAAAATCATGTCGGAATAGAATATGTTTATAAATGTTCAATATATAATTTAAAAAAAAACCTAAAATGAGAACTAATGATAATGTAAACTAATGCTGTTAAACAAACAATTTGAAGCAATACACATTATTCAGATATATTTTCAAATCTAATGTAGTTGAGAAAAGACAGAGTTCACATTCCTAGTTAACAAAAAAATAACATTAAAATCAATATCCTAAGATTGTTGTGTTTGTATAAATTCTTACATCATTAGGATTTTTGGAGGTTATGTATACAGGTTTACCGGTTCTTGGTCGTTCTGTCACTTTGAATTTACTGGCTGTCCGTAAAGGTGGAGCTGACCTCCCTCTAGCAAAGGCACCGTATACCTCTGGACAAAAGAAAAACATATTCATTTTATACTGTCACAGCAAGGATTGACCTTGTGGGCCAAGAGGTCAATGTGATAAACAAGTTTATATCAATTGTATAACTATACATACATGTATAATATATATTATCATCAATGATTGATTTTTTAATCATGGTTTCTAAGTTTCCTCCATCAAAAAAACTGACCACTGCAAAACAAAATAGTAATAAGCCTGTCCCAAGTCAAGAGCTTTGCCAGTGGTTAAATTTGTTTATATCTTTTAGGTTCTTATTGTCCTTTGAAGAATTTAGTGTTGATTGCAGATCATTGCTTGTCTTGTCTTGTCTTGTCTCTGTTTATTTTATTTATTATTTTATGTTAAGAAGTTAAAGGGAAATTCCGCGATTTTTTACTTATCATCTAATTATGTTCATCTTAACATAAAAAACACATTTGCAAAGTTTTAAATTTAAATTCCTTCTAATAACGGAGAAAATCAAGTATTTGTAACTTATTTGGTTGAATTCTCGAGTGGGTCGTGACGTATTAGCCCGATTTATTGAATTCTGGGAAAAAATAAAATCTGTTTAACTCTTATAGCTTATCGACAATATACGTAATTAAAAGCGCACAGCTGACGAATGGTCGTAGTTATTAACCACAATATAATAATGAACGAAAATGAATATGCATATACCGTTTTGTATTCATTGAATTAAACTCCTATAAAATTATATGTCTCTGTCTCTAGTAAATGTTTTTGAATAAATTTAATTAATTATTGTTGAGATTTTAATTCATAAAATATTTATTGAACATTTTTACTATTTACTTGTCTATTTACCGTTATTGTTTTGATAATCATTTCAATGCAACTAATGTGTGAGCGAGTGTGTATATTATTTTGTAAAGGTCACTGTATATTTCTCGGCTTGAGGTCAATTCGTTTACCTTGTAGCTATTTAGCCGCAGGTGTGAGTTCAAGCGTACACAGGTATAAATGTTGTTATTTGGAAAGGATATACAGAAAGGATTAGAAAGAGTATGATGTCACGATGTTAATACACTAAGATTTAATACACGATGAGAATAAAGATTCAATAATTAAATTGTGTAAATTAATTGAAAATAAAATTCAGATTCGTAAATCCGAAAATGTATAAAAATAAAAGGAAACAATTTTTGATTACTTTCTTAGCGGCAATTGGCGTAAAGATTCAAATATGAAGTAAAAAATAGTAGTTTTAATCTTTAATAAAAACTAAATGCAATATTACCCAATTTGATATACCATTGTACATCTGTTTGATATCATTGACTTTACCGGAATTTCTTAACTTGTATTCAAATCTGGCTGTGTTTAAATGCTAATGAAACTATTGCAATTTTAAAGTTTTTAATTGACAAAAAAATACAACATACATGGGGTTTTTTTTAGTTTCTTTTTAACATTTTATTCTTACATAATTAAATTCATTTGACAATCGTTTACACGAACTTTTTGTGAAAAAATACCAATTATCTAAGCTAAGGCATTATTTTTTTTTAAGGATTTTTGAGGATTTTTTTTTTAATTCTATGATAATAGTTGTGCAATGTTGAACATGATAGCCGTCATTAATCCAAATAAGTAATACAGTAGTTGTAATAAAAGTTATATTTTAGTCATGCATAACTGATATTGACGAATTTAGAATAGTTCATCAATACATCGTTGTTCTTAAAACAATCATTATTAGTATACATGTAAGTTTCCTGACGTATAAGAGCCATTGAGGATGAGCTCCAGAGAAAGCAGACTAGTAGCGTTTCGTTCGTTTGTTTGTTGGGAAAGGAGAGGAAATGCAACCGCTTGTACAGATAAACAACAGAATTACCATACAAGCATTTATAGTCAACACAATCAGAAACAGTTCCCATCGTTAGACCGGGAATATGAAGGCTTTCAAGAATGAACAAGTGACATGTCTAACTCGAACAGTTAGAAAACGGACTATCGACATCGACCGCTTGTTCTTGATAGTTGAAATTGTATGCATATATACGTATACGTTTATGATAGTGATGAGTTCTTGTGTCTGACAAAAACTAAATTCCTTCATGGTTATATCTTGCCATACGTTTATATTGGTTTGTAAGGTGATTACTCAAAATCGTTATTTGAAAATCCTGTTTGTGAGATGTATATTCATTTCAATACAGAAATTTCGTCTATATATTTCACAAGTGTATAACACGGAGAAGCTCTGAAGGTCCATTACTCCCATTTTGTTTGGGTGTGAACCATCGATGTTGACAGCAATATCAAAGAATAAGATGATGATGGTAGAAAGAACTATGGGCGTCATGTGGCAAATATTACATGCATATCGGACAATGAGTTGTCAATCTGTATGAAAAGATTTCCAATACAACCATATTATTGAGAAGGAATGTTTACATGCTATACTCTCATACTAGTATTACAGGGTTCTTGTGGCGTTCACCTTAGACACACATCTTTTTAACGATGTTTAAAAAAAAGACAGAACCAATTTAATGTCATATTTCCCTATTTTTTTTAAATATAACTAAAAGTCTTTCATCTGACAAGAATACCCCTATTTAGCGGACAAGTAATTTTTTCTTTTTTCTGTTATTGAATACCAAGAAAAAAAATAAATCCCGAAATTAATTTGAAACTTTGATACTCAAAAGTTTCCCAGCAAAATATTCACATCCCTTCGGGATAATTAGTGTTCGTCCAGTGGCATATATAACAATTGTGATGACGAATTCCTTCCTTTGTTCGAGAACAATCTTATTGAAATATAAATCTGTGATTTTACTATGTCCACAACTTCAATGCACCAAAGCAAAAGTTATACATCGACCTGTATTTAAATCAAATTGGTTCTCTTCTTGTTCTTCTGGTATACAATAGTCTATCGACATTCGATGATTACATACTGTTGGCATACGTGGACTAGTCTATTTACAACACTTTTACCCCTATTTATTCAAAATATATGTTTTTTTCTTATGTTCAATGTATACATGTATATATTTTAAATTGCGCTATAGTTCCGTAACTTTCTATCCAGTCGTATAAACGAATCGTCGGCAAGTGCGTACATATTTTTAAATCAATATTTCTGGTATGTTCCAATCTGTCAGTCACTTTTGACAATGAGTATATATTACATTTTCCCAAATTCACCCTGGGAAAAAATATTTAAATAGATTTTAATTTCATCAAATCTTATTTTTTGGGTATTAGTTATATTTTTATGAATAATATTCTTTACACCAGAAATGTTATTTATAAACAAGCGTATGAGTTTGGTAATGACAAGTAAGACAGAGTTGTATATTATACATCTGATAGTTCAAAATGGAAAGTTAAATGTTATCAGCCGTGTACACTGATCAATACCTGCAGAAGTGAAACGATGCGTGAACTTGCAAGCCCGACAGGAAATCGCTTGAATACCTGGACGTGTCACCTCACACCCCTCACAATACCTTTGGAAGTAATACCTTTAGCCATGCTGGTAATCAGAAGAGGGAAGATAAAAATTTATTTGAAAACGGTTTATTACTTTAAAGAATTATGAACAAATTAGATTTTCGAAAACAATTTTCACGGAACACTTATTTATGATTTCAACTTTGACTTTTCACCTAATTCCAATATCAAGTTTAAAAACAACGGACCATGGTTAGTTAGTCGGATAAAACAACCGTACGATTGACAAGATATCGACACGCAATTACGACTACATAGGTTACTGTAGTTTTGTTTCTTTGTGGTTTATAGACATATCGGTTCATTAATCGGGAAAGAAGGACAAAATGGCGGAACTCAGAGAATTAATACTCTAAATTTAAAATCGATGGTGATCGCTTATCTAGCGGAATAAAACTTAAATATCTATGAATTTGAGCATTTTTATACAGAATGAACATAATATCAATTTTTGATTTTTTTGCGAAGTTTCCCTTTAAGATTTACATGGATTTAGAACATGACATATGATACACATTCAAAGCAGGATTGATGTGCTTCTTGTCTTATTCATATTTTTCATCATTCGATAGAAAACAAAATACATTGAGATACAACACTGTCTGCATTTTTTTAAACTTGAGCATTACTTACTATTGGACAGTTTATCATTGTTAGGTAGCTGTACTGTTTGTGTGCTGACTTTTTTACTTTCTTCTTTACTGCAAATATATATGAAAATATATACATTAGTGGCAAATTTAGCAGATTAAAATAGAAGTATATTTGATAGTATTAAACATCATTATTTTCATTAACAAAAATCTGTTTGCATCTCTGTTTAAAAATCTATATATCAAAATACAAGATGATAATTAGGATATTTCATATAAAAATAAAAGAAAACATGTCCATGGGACACACTTGCCCCTGCTTGTAAATTTACAAGAGTAAATGCACTAATTCAAACCTATTGACATTTAACTCAGCAATTTTTCGATTTATAAAGGGACATAACTCTACATTGGTGGAAGCTTGGTCTGTGTTTGGTTGTAATTAATATTGTGTAAAAGTTTCAGTACATTTGATTGAGCCATATAAAGTATTAAGGGAATGTAAACTAAATTCAGAATGTATGAAAGAACAGATAAACAGATTGAGGAGAGTAAACCTAAATGCCTCCTTTGCCTAGCAGCAGAGGTATTAAAACAAATTTTAAAAATAAAATGCTGTCTTTTAAAATGACAGAGAAAATTTTGCTACATACATATTCAGTAAGAAACTGATCTATTGCTATAAATAATTCCTTTTTATCCATGTTTGAGCTTATTTTATCATGCTTATAGTACTTTTAAAGGACAATAGCAAAATCCATATGCAATCACATTTTACCTGTCTTTTGGACAATTACAGTGACCATGTGAATGAGCAGTTGATCTTTTCCCAGGACTTGTTTTTTCCGATAAAGATTTAGGTGGCTACAACAAAATTAAAAAGTTGAATTACAATGATTAAGCTGATATAACATATGCTATGAAGTGATTTGTCTTTATAAAGTAAGAGTAGTATGAGATTTTTTATTGTCCACTAGAAAAACAAGAGTGCACATGCTGAAATGTCTCGCCTTCTTTGCTAATCATTGATATTATGTTGATAGTCCTAAGTATAAAGCTTTATTACAACTGTCACATAAACTTAACATTAACCAAGAAAACTAAACATTGACCAATGAACAGTGAAAATGAGGTCAAGGTCATAGCTGCCACCGGATCACTATCCCTATGTCAAGCTTTCTTGACAAAAAGCCAATAAAAAAAAGTTTGATTTAAATGCTTAATATTAAAAATATATTACAAATTTTCTTGTTTTGTCTTTTACATACTTTGTAATGAAGTATCTTAGTGTTCCTCAGTGGAGTGGTTGGTTGTTTAAAGTGCTTATCGTCATTAGATTTACATCAGTTTATCATAAATATATATATGCTTGTAGCACACCCTGGTCATGTGCAATACATCTACCACTGTGCTGTAGAATAGTTTGTTTTTATTTGCCTTAAGATCAGTATATTTATATAGTAAAACAAAACACTACAGTTTTATTTCTCACCTGAATTGACCAGTGTTAAAATCCTTAAAACATTCAAATATAACAGGTCTTATTTATTTAATCCAAACAGTTTCCAGAGATGCTAAGGGAAGAGCATTTTCCAATCATAGCAAAAATTAACCTTTTTTTTATTAATATTTTTTCTGAAAAAACATAGGGTCAGTGCCTTTAAATAAGGGTTGGTTGAGAGACTAGAAACATACTCTTAATTAGAGTGGCCTAAGCAAGAAACAAAGGAATATGCAATATGGTAATAAAGCATTTACCTTCTTAATTGATTTTAATTTTGGTGGCAAGCTTTCTGGTTGGGACAAATTCACAGTTTGGGAAGGTTTCCCTAAATGTCTTTCAATTATTTTTTCGATTTCTAAATCTTTTGAGGTTTTCAAATCTGCTTCATTTTCACTTCCTGATTCAGGACCAAAACTTAATTCAGACATTTTGTCCTCCTCGTCTGTTTCTGAACCAATACATGTATGTTCCTCATAAGCCATCTCCATCGTCTTCAGAGATTTTCCGTTTTGTGTTATATTGTCATTTACATCTGTAGCAATTGTCTGGTTACTTGTTTCAGTCACATGTGTTGGTCTTTTCTCTTTAAATGCTGGTGTTGGTTTTCGCCATGAAGGTGCAGAAAATGGTCGTTGAACCTTGAAACAAGAAATAAATGCTCATTATAACAAAAAAGTCTACTAGAAATACTAATTATTTGAGTTTTTGAAATATAATTATATCATTTAAAATTCAAAAACTTATTTCTACTCAAGTAATAAACAAAAAGAAGCAAGGTAGCAAAAAATTATTTTGGAAGTGTGTGCCAAAAAAAAAAACAATACATAAAACTAAAATAGCACTTAAATTATTTTTTGGTTATATCTTCATCATCACGACTCAAACTTGAATAATTGAAAGCATAGGATGTTTAAATAGAACTTATGTGACCAAAAAGCATCTAAAAATAAAAGTAAATTTATATGAGGTCAACTTTGCCTGAGGGAGTTAGAACCTTAAAGTGTTATTCAATAGTTTGACTGACATAATTGAATAAAGGGCTGTGCTTTAGCGTATGATACGCCTGTTGCTCTTTTAACTTGTCTTTTATGCTTTAAATGAATTTATATGATCAACTAGAAATATATATATACAAATCAAAAGGGATGTTACATTAATATATTCACCAAAGTTTCATAAAATCCCCCTTTTTAAGTATATTAAAAATTCATTACTTAAGAAAACGTAAAATCTAAAATTTATAAAAATGGAAAGGGAGCTTATGTCAATAGATATAAACAATTTATCAAAGTTGCATAAAATTTTGTGAAAGTGTTAGTTATTGTCCCAAAATTGGAAAATCCCCCCTTTTTTAAGCATAAAAATTCATAACACGGAAATGTAAAATCTGAAATTTATAAAAATTGAAAGAGAGCTTACATCAATAGATATAAACAATTCACCAAAGTTTCATGGACATTGGTGAAAGCCTTTTTGTGTTATTGTCCGAAGTGTTGAAAATCCCCCTTTTTTTTATGAATAAAGCCCCATAAATCCAAAACTTAAAATCTGAAATTTATAAAAATTGAAAGGGAGCTTACATCAATAGATATAAACAATTCACTAAAGTTTCATGGACATTGGTGAAAGCCTTTTTGAGTTATTGTCCGAAGTGTTGAAAATCCCCCTTTTTTTTATGAATAAAGCCCCATAAATCCAAAACTTAAGATCTGAAATTTATAAAAATTAAAAGGGAGCTAACATCAATAGATATTAACAATTCACCAAAGTTTCATGGACATTGGTGAAAGACTTTTTGTGTTATTGTCCGAAGTGTTGAAAATCCCCCCTTTTTTATGAATAAAGCCCCATAAATCCAAAACTTAAAATCTGATATTAAAAAAAACCGAAAAGAAGCTTACGTCAATAGATATAAACAATTCACTTAAGTTTCATGGAAATTGGTGAAAGTGTTTTTGAGTTATTGTTGTAAGTGACGGACAACGGTATACCATAATACGTCCCGTCTAAAAGACGGGCGTATAAAAATTCATACATTTTATTTTTTTTCTTATAATTTAAAGATTGAAAAAAAAAACATTAATATAAAGTAACTTCAATTTATGTTGGCACGGTTCAAGTAACTTTGAGTTACTTCTCTTTAACATGTTTAACCGGACTTGGTCCGTCCAGTTAAATATTCCAAATTAAACGTCTTACCACATTCCCAATGTTTCTTACAGAGATACCTGTCCATACCTTTTTAAGACTTTCTTCGGGTTTTGTACTGTGTCCATTCTTAAGGACTTCATTATCTTTTTTTACACTACGGTTTCTGTTGATCTACAAGTGAAACAATTTACATTACATACAAAATCAACTAAAGAGGGCAATAAAGTTATTTGATTCAAATGAATCCAAATGTTTCTCAAGTTTATTTCAATGCATAGGACTAATTCTTAATTTAAGTTTTCATTTTCTTTAATAAACTCAACAATTAGCAAAAATTATGATGTCTTAAAAACAAGGCATTTTTATACAAATAAAACTCCAGTGAAATTCAAATAATTATAAGTAAAATGCATGTAAAATTAATTATCTTTTTTTTGTTTTCCATAGGTACACAGTTTTCTTGTATGACCATATTTGCTTAAATATTTACATTGCATGCATTGAAAAAATACTATAAATCCTACCATTTCACTAACAGGTCTAGGTTTTGATCTAACTCTAGTTGCCTCCCTTAGCTGTCTATCTTTTTCATATAATTCATTTGTTTGTTTATCAATATTACTTTGAACTTTTGTTTCTTTCATATCATTGCCAGATTCATCCAATTCTATAGTTTTGATTGTTTTAACAAGAGGAGCTCCAGTTACCAACTGAGAGTTAAGTTTCTCCTTTTTCTGTGCTTTAACATTCGACTGATTTACTTGGCGTGAAAGCTCATAGTAATTTTTTGAAGGTTGTGATGTGGTTTTTGTTGTCATCCAAGGATCTAATTTATCTGGTGTTATAACTTCCTGTTGTTTTTCCTCATCACTGTCTGAAACTTGCATCTGCTGAACTAAAGTTACTACGTCTTTCTCACTTTTCAGTCCACGGTAACGCTTTCTCTTTTTGGCGTTATCCAAATCACAGTAAGCAACCGTGACAGAACTTAATGGCGTAGTTGGTCTATTACTTGATGCTGATGCTGGTCTATTGCTGAAACTTTTATCACACTTTTTATGATCATTAGAGTTGAAGTTGAATTCCAGATTATCATTTTTTGGTTTTTCTGATCTTGTATAACTTTTATTGTTAGTCAAAGTTCTCGTTGTTTTTGATTCATGCTTCATTTCAGTTAATGAGACTGTCTTATTGCGTGAACTCACAGGAACTTCTTGTGTATTAGCACTTGAAACAGACAAAACTGATTGAAGCTCTTCCGATTCTAAAATTTTCTCTGGTTTCTTTCTACTTAATTCTGATACCTTATGACCAGCATTTCTTGGAGTAATGTCAATTGTAACGTTTCTATCCTCACTGAATTTTACTGAGACTTTCTCTAGAGGATGGGGTTGGTATGAGTCAAACTCACTTCTTGGGGTATTAGTAACTTGTCCCGAATATTCAGAATCAGAATAATCATATGAATCATTGACATCCTCCTTCTCCCATGAGACCACATCACTTTCACCGTTAGCATGAATCTCCAGTTTGCTTTCCTTTGAAGTTAGACCATTTACATGGGTAAATGTGTATCCAGGCAAGTCATTTACACAATGGTTAGCAGACGACACGGTCTCTATGAAGTCATTGATAGATTCAGATTTCTTATCAGCATGTATGTGTTCTTCTGCCATGGTTAATAACCTGCAAAACATGAATACATTTTGAAAACCAGTCAACCATAAATACATTCTGAAAACTAGTCAACCATAAATACATTCTGAAAACCAGCAAAATATAAATTATATACATTCAGAAAACCATCAATATTAAATTCACTCTGAAATTTATGAGTACCAAATTGGTACTACCAATTTTACCAGATTTTATACTATGCTTTAAATATAAAGATTAAATACTTAACATTTTATCATTTTTTTATATTGATCTTTTCATTTTCACAGCCACTTTAAAATGAGATAAACCATAAAATATCACAAAAAGTTCAGAGATTTTGATTTTTTTTTTAAAGATCTATATAGATACCCATCCACTGTTTTTATTTGTAATTTAACACTTTTCCTCTTGATTTTATACATGCATAGTTTTTTTTCTGAAATTGTCATGGTAAATTGATATGTACATGTATACTGTCCAGTAAATCATTTCTGAATTTTACCATTTTCAACTATAAGAGCTGATAGTTTTGAGTTAGTTTGCTAAAATTAATATTTCATGAGGCAAACACTTCTAAATGTGCTGTCAAATTCTTATGAAAGATTGAAATAAATTGATCTCAACCTGATTAATATTCATCCCATCGTTCTACTGTAAATTCAGAAATTATTGTGTGCGTTTATTAATGTGCATTTTTTTTGGAAGAATGGATATAATGTGAGATTAATAATTGAGATTTCAGGAAAAGCTGCATACAGATATATGCATCAAAAAACCATAATGAAAGTACGTATTATTGCGATACTAACTAAGTTGCATTATTGGAATTAATAAAAACCTCGTAATAATTTCTGAATTTACAGTATTTTTTGCAATGGTGGTCATGTTTGCTGATGAATCAAAATCTTCAAGGAATATTCACAAAGTTTGGTTCAAATCTGTTCAATACTTTCAAAGGCAAAGATTTTTGAAAAAGTTAACAACAGACATCAATAGCTCATCTGGAGTGTCAGTCTAGGTGAGCTCAAAATTGATAGCAATTAAAACAAAAATTGCTAACTAGCCAATGGCTATGGCAATAAAAGTGCAATCTTTTCCCCAAACTGAAAAAATATATATTATTACTATAAAATTTGTACCTCTCTGTGTCAAGCTCATCCTCATCTTCGTCTTCATCTTCTTCATCATACATTGTTGGTAACATAAGATGTATTGGTGCTGGGGGTACATGTGGTGGTGGTGTAGGAGTCCTAGGAGACTCGGCATGGGTGTACCGAAGTCTTGGAGAATTAGCTACATCATCAGTAGTACTGGCAAAAGAGAATGATATGTAATATGAATAAAACAGACAGCAACCAAACAACACAAAATAAATTTTAGTGTTATATGTATGTCAGCATGATGACTAGATGTTAATGTTGGTAAAAATGTTATTTTTCTCATAAATGAGGGGGGATAGGACTTATATCGGGACTCCAGGATCAGGTGTTTTTAAGCTCAGTATAACGGGATTGACCCTTTCGGGATCCGGGAATTTTTTTTTTCGAATTTCGGGACCTCAGGATTTCGTGTTTTTAAGCCTGGGATTTCGGGATCAGGACCCCTTCTACTCCCTCTCATAAATTTAATCACTATGATAGTTTCAGGAGAAATCAATCATGACAGTAAATATTGATTTCTTTCCTTGATTCATTCTATTGATATTACTCCATGGTTTTGTTCTTCAATTCATATATAGTTGTGGAGTTACTTTGACATGAAGAGCACCAATAAAAGAGCTCTTCCTTTGGTTTTGTGCTTTTGTTGTGCATATACTGATTTTGTGTCATAATATAGTTGAGGAGTTACCAATAAATGACCTCTTCCTTTGGTTTTGTGTTTTTGTTGTGCATAAACTGATTTTGTGTCATGGATGGAATACCCCATACTTCTTCTTTCGTAATTCTCTCCTGTTTAGGAGCACTCGGATGAGACCGATAACCTTTCTTTCTATTCTTCAGTGGCGGATCCAGAAAAAAATTTGGGGGTGGTCCCAAATGAATATTGAATGGTATGAAAGTCCAGCAAGGCCAATATTAGTGTTTTTGTCAACAATATGCTTGGATTCATCTCTGTGCCATCGTAAAGTCAAATTTTGCCTCCCACATAAAATCACACATTTGATAACAGAGGACAAGATTTCGCGATTTTTTCTTACAACTTCGGCATTTTTTGTGTTTGATTGAGTTCTAATATTATCTTTGGTATTTTCCATCACAGCAAGAAAATTGAGTGCCTTTTCCCTAGCAAATTCATGTGATATTTTGGCCTCTTTACCGTCTTTACCAAAATGTTTTGTAAGCCTGTCGTGAGCATAGGCCATATCTAAAAGAGGTTTTTCACTGAGTTGCTGTTTATATGAAAAATTACCAACATCATATTTAGTAGAAAAATGCAATGTCTCAAGCGTGTGAACATGAAGGTTTAACAATTGTATCAAAAAGTGACTCCTCAGATGAGCTCCCTCGACTATCACAAAGTTCATCTAGATTTTCTTGTCACTTATATCTTTATTTACCAAAGTCATAACAACTATAGGCATACAACATATAAACTACACAAAGTATACATAGATAGCAGATTTGAATTGTGACGTTTTCTAGGCTGAACATTGTCATCTTGCTCCAACTTGCGTTTGGGACTAGGGCAGCTTGACGACCTAAAATATATAGTAGGTCAGTCAGTCGTGCTTAAACATTTAAAGCTTTTAGGAAGGAAAAGGGAGGAGAAAAGGAGGAGGGAGGGGGGGGGGGGGGGGGGCTCAAAGAGATAGATAAACAAATTTAATTTAATTCATTCATAATGATTGTTTTTCAAATGTACATAAATGAAATTTAAAACCGAGACGAGACTCCGTTAGTTGGACAATGCAATTATATATGGAAATTTCACTTAAAAATACAATTTTTTTTTTTTATTTACCTTTCAAAATAAGAAGTCAACTTCTTCATGTTGACAAGCTGTTTTGACAATTTAATTACATGTATGCAGGTGAAAACGCATTGATCCGTATTCTATCATTGTGACACCTCCAGGTATCCAGGTAATCCATAACCAATTAGTGCGATGAAAGGATTGATCTTAAGTGTTAATTTGTTAATTTGTTAATTAGCTAGTTATTGAAAAAATAGACACTTTAAAAAAAATTTGAGGTTCGTCATAGGGGTGGTCCGGTGCGCCGTGGGACCACCCCCTGGATCCGCCACTGTTCTTTATTATTTGTCTTAGGATAGATTGATGATTGTGTAACATTTAGTGAAAGAGTAGGACAAGCAAAGAAGGATTTGAACAGAAATAACATAGAGAAAAATAAATTCCATCAAACTACTGTGTAAAATAAATTGCAATAATATTTTATTTTGTTTTCAGATCTGTCATCAATATTTAGCCAACTGTTTTCGAGAAATACTTACTTGCTTTGCAAATCTACATCAATATGAAGTCTAGGTGTGCCTGCTGGTGCCGGAGGTGTTTTCCTAGCTATATTAGACTTTAAACAAATCTACAATTAAAAATTGTCTATCAATGTGTTAAAAACCCAACTCAATATGCAATTAAATAACAAAGTTGTATTAAAACTAAATTAGAACATGTTCTTTTTTTTATTGAAATCAAAGTACGGTAAATATAATTAAATAAATGTTATAAAGGATCAGTTTATTCTGTGCATACCAACATATAAAGGCATAAACATGAGAATTGTATTAAAAATATCCAATGAAAAGTTTCAAAATTAATTTATGCCTTTTATTTTACACTATGAAACTTGTGCACATATATTTTACCTTGATTTGAGTCTGAAATTTCATGCCAGCAGG